>NC_056728.1:1079142962-1079432962 GCF_019279795.1 Protopterus annectens
CAGGAAGAAATGGAAACAGGTGATCTGCTGTGGCGACCCCTAACAGGAACAGCCAAAAGAAGATGATGATAAAAATACAAACAGTAGCAATAAAGAGACAGGAATACAAACAAATGCACTAATACAATAAATAAAGTTTTTCTAGTACAGAGGTGGATACCAGAAGGTAGATTAAATAATTTACAGCAATTATAACAATACAACCATTGGCAAAAGGAGACTACAATACATACAAAGGCAAATAGAGTGATATAACTTGCAAAACTACAAAATGTAGGAATAAAATTAAGCAGATGACAGGAACAGGTGATTTTGGTGGTTGCAAAGCTCAAAAAAGCAGTACTGGGTCTGAGTATGGAGTAGAGAGGGGTTAGGTGACAGCATTAGACAATGTGGAACAGTTGCAGATCCATTTGGTGAGAAGATGTTTTTGGAGGGCAGTTTTTAATTTGATGAGATGTTGCTCAGAGCGTACAGAAGAGGGGTGGTCATTCCAATGAATGGCCATAGTCCTGGGGTATAAGAGTTTACCTGCTGGTAGGTTAGGTTTTTGGACTAGTAATAAGTTTTGGTTTCTGGAGGGTAATGACTTAGTGGGGGAGTATGGGGAAAATAAGGAGCCGAGTGCAGGGCAGTCTTGTGGTTTGTAAATTAGTTTGTGAGAGGTAGTTAGTTGATGGTGTAGTAGGAAATGAGGGGATTTGAGCCAGTGGTGATAATTTAAGGCTATACAGTGATGGGTAGAATAATGGGAGTTAGAAGCAATTTTGGCAATTTTGTTGTAACGAGATTCTAATTTTAGCTTTTGAGCAGACTGCAGATTAGTTAGTAAAGGAGCATTGTAGATTAGAGAAGGATGCAGGTAAGAGAGTGCTAAGGCTTGTTTAGTTGAAGGGGAGAGGAATTTATAATGTCTGTATAGGAGACCAAGTTGGTTTTAAAGATATTGGATTGGATATGTAAATCAAATTTTAGATTGTTGTCTATTATGACCCCTAAGAGTTTAGTATTAGTTACGGGTTCAATTTTTATTGAATTCAGTGAGAGAATGTTAAGGTCTTGGACATTGAAGGAGATATTTTTTTGGGGGTAAACAATATGAGTTTTTTTTTTTTTAGCATTGAAGGACAGGTGATTTTGGTGAAGCCAGGATTTAACAGTAGAGAAAGTTGTTTGGGTTATTTGTTGAATTATATATATATATATATATATATATATATATATATATATAAACCAAACTACCTTTTTACAAATTAATTACTTATTTATACTACTGGATTTTCACATATGTCTAATGTTACAATATTTCTCAATTTTCTGTCCTCTTCTTATTTCCTAAATGCTTTCCAACTTTATCTTGTTTTTCACTACTCAACAGCTAAACTCCTCCATATACACACACCCTGTATATATACTGTGTGTGTGTGCGTGTGTGTGTGCGTGTGTGTGTGCGTGTGTGTGTGTGTGTGTGTGTGTGTGTGTGTGTGTGTGTGTGTGTGTGTGTGTGTGTGTATATATATATATATATATATATATATATATATATATATATATATGGATCTCTATCATATGATAGAAACCTCATTTCACTGAAACTCATTTGACTGAGACCGTAAGACTGAATTTTCAAAAGACTGAAAAGTCACTTGACTGAAACCCATAAGACTGAATTTCAACATACTAAATTGTAAACTGGACCATGTAAAACCAGACTAGGTGGGGGGGCTATGCCCTACACCCCCTCTAACTAAATATACTAACTCCAGTATTGCACTACAGTGAGGAAAAGGGCATATACCTTTCACTTACCTTACAGTAGTCTACATGCTGCCACTACTATGCTCTTTTCCCCACTGTAGTGCGATCCTGGGGTTAGTATACATAGTTGGGGGTGTAGGGTGGCACAGCCCCACACATTGGGGGGGTGTGGGGGTCATAGCCCCCCCCCACCTAGTCTGGTTTTATATGGTCCAGTTTAAAATTTAGTATGTTGAAATTAAGTATTATAGGTTTCAGTCAACTGACTTTTCAATCTTTTGAAATTTCAGTCTTATGGTCTTAGTCAAATGAGGTTTTTATCATATAATAGGGATCCATATATATATATATATATATATATATATATATATATATATATATATACACACACACACACACACACACACACACACACACATACACACACACACACACACACACACACACACACACACACACACAGCCACACTCATATTCCAGCAAAAACATTGTCCACATTCAGAGAAAATATGTCTTATTACCACTATTAAGTGCTTTTGTTAAAAAAAAGACATGAATAGTAAATCAATGACATTGGTGCGATTGAAAACAACCAGTTACAATCAGTGAAGTGAACGATATTACATGGATAACAATCCATAGTTAAAAGACAGATCTAAAATTTCAATACTTGTTAATGCCACTTTCTGGTTAGTAAAGATTTTATATAATATTTGAAATTGATGTGGCCATTTAACCCAGGGGTGTTATATACATTTAAAATCAGTTGCCACTCTAGTTCTTTAAAAGACCACAATTAGCAGAAATAAAAATATACACATTTTTATCTTACCACGATATTCTACACAATACACACCTGCCAGCATCACAGTAACTACTTACTACAAATCTTAAAATATTCTAATCCTGAATGCCTCATGGTGGCAGACAGCTGATGTGATCTTGCTTTCTTTGAGAACTAGGTCTTGTCCATATTGCACTGTCACAATACAGCTGATGAGATTACAATGGAATGCACTGCGCTGTCATATCACATCCCATTCACAAAAAATGAAAATAATAAGAAATGCTGTCAAGTTTGAAAATCCTCAGTAAATATGTCAGTGCCTCTTTTTGCAATGATTCTTAATATGTGCTCCTTACATATGTTACACCATCTATTAAAACTTCTTGAAAACAGATACAGAAATAACTGAGATAACTTAACCACTTTTAAAAAATATATTTTGAGTTTCAAGTATTATCTTCCTTCTCTTTGTCAGCCAGAGTGTTATATTTCTTGGTTTGCAAACCTCAGCTTATTAGTGAAGTTATTTACAGTGATTATTAGGACTATTTACCTTCAAACTATAAATCTTCAAACTATCCCCCGGATTCAGTAAGCCCTGCATGGTGTGCAGGACTAGTGCAGGAGCTCCAGCAGGCAATATGTCTGCCGTGCGATCCATGAATAAACTGTAGGGACTAGTGCACGAGCGCTCCTGCACTAGTCCTGCACGGACTCAGCCCCTGTATGCAAATTACCCCATTTGCAGGTGAAATCCATGCAAATGAGGTAAATTTGAGATCCAGGAAGCTGGAAGCCGGCCGTGCAGGACTAGTGTAATCTGCAGAAATGTACTCAGCCAGTAACCGAGTACATTATTGCAAACTACAAAACGGAGCCATGACAGCTCCATATACAGGGTGCATATTATATAGAAAGCATGTCAATGGCCAAATATAAGACCATTGGCATGGAAAACAGTTGCAAAAATAAAAAAATCAACTTTTTTTTTTTAGCTGATCTCGGCTGTTTAAGCGTAGGGCACCGGCGAGCAAACAGGATCGGGTGAAAAATAAAAAAAGAAACCTAAAATAAGCATTCTAACCAAAATCACTATTTTGCCATTATACTCAATGGCAGGCAGAAGGCAACATGGCCAGTGAATAGTGGTTGCTAAGGGGGGGGACTCAGTGTGGGACCTGTAACTATGCATAAGCAGGCAATCCTATGCAAATGAGGGGAATGATACTGAATCCCAGATCTCCCCTGCATGCTAGTCAGCACCCAACCGTGTAAGAGCAGGAATAGCTTGGTGCAAGCCTAGGAGTTAGCTGACATCATAGGGGTGTGTGTCAGGCATACTGTAAGCAGACTGGAACTCTGTGGCTTGGGTTTGCCCTTAGCTTAGCAAAACTAAGCAAGTGTGTGTGTCTGAGGCTGCCTAGAACTCTTTATATTGCCTAAGCGGGTGTGCACACTGCGCACTGGGTTTAAAGAAAAAAAAAGTAAACCAGGAAATAGCAGCTCTGTGCACATTTGAGCACTGTGTTTGGGCTTAAACAGGAAAGCAATGGGAAGGGAAAACAGTAGTAGGAAGGTAATCAAGGAGAACTAGCATAGCTGGCAGGTGAAATGTATCAGAATCAGCCAATTACACAGGCAGCAGCCTAGCCCAACCCAGAATACTACTATAAACTATGCAAACACCTTTTCCTCTGGTTTTCCCACATACTCTACACCACCGGTGTATACAAGCGGGGGAAATGTAACAAACAAAACCAACAAAATGATAGGTGCTGCAATAGCTATCATACAACAACATGTGGAAGCTGCTGAGGGTGGTGAGGATGAGAATGCTGTTGACCAACCCACAGTGAGGAGACGGAGAAGAGTGTACAGACCCAGGGTAACCTACCAGGGGCTACATGAGCTGGAGATAGTGGAGTGCTATAGGGTGGACAGGGACCTCCTACAGCAAATTGTTGAGCTGTGTCGGCTACGCCTCACACACAGAACTAACAGAGGGGAACCCATCCCAGTGGATACCAAGGTATGTGTAATCCTAAGAATACTAGCTACAGGTACCTTCCAAAGGCCAACTGGGGATATCATGGAGATCTCACAGGCATCATCATCCAGGGTACTCCACCAGTTCCTGGATGCCATGCAGCACATGCTAGTGAGCATGTATATTTTCCCAACACCCATGAGGCGTTTGCCAGCAATATGCATTTCTTCCACCAAATAGCAGAATACCCTGAGGTAGTGGGTGCAATAGACTGCACACACATATGCATCAAAGCACCACCCAGTGAGCGGGGTAGGGTCTACATCAACCGCAAGGGCTTCTCCTCTATCAACTGCCAGGTCATTATAATGAATGTGCATGCTGGCTGCCCTGGAAGCTATCATGATTCCCACATCTGGCATCTGATGCAGCTGTACCAGAGATTTGCCAATGGGGACATCCCTTACGGTCACCTAGTGGGGGATGCTGGTTATGCACTGGAGCCATGTCTGATGACACCCATCAGAAATGCACACACACCCAAACAAGAACTTTATAATGAGGCACACGCACAGACCAGAATTATAATAGAGCATGTTTGGGATGCTCAAGTCATGGTTCCAGTGCCTGGACACATCCGGTGGAGCCTTGCAGTACTCACCAGCTACATGTACTCAAATTGTCATCATATCTGCCATGATACACAGTATGATCCTGTGGAAATAGCTGCAGCAGGAACAGCACGGGGCATGGCCACACGGCCCTCCCAGCATTGCCATAGCCTGCACAGGCACAGAGTGACTCGGAGGTTGAACAACCTGAGCCGGTCCCAGTAGGCAGAAGGATGCATGCCCAGTATGCCCTGGACTTGGCAAAGAGCCAACGCATAGCACATACACTGACACAGGAGGGACCCAGGGAATGACACCTCTCTCTGACTCACACATACAGTAAAAGGGATGTCAAACAGGACACTATCTGTGCTCAACCATGTGTAGGGAGTATACTATGTGCACCCGACATAGGCAGCCATCCAGCACCATCCTCATTACTGGCACACCCACAAGGTAAGTCACTCTCCTTACCAATTGCCGAATGGGGCCGTATGTGTTGTTACCTGTATCTGTGGTATAGATGTGAGCATGCAAGGGAATCGGGTGGCTGAATGGGATGCCAGCAGATAGTATGCCAGTAGTGGCAGCATGAGATCTGTAACAAATACTGGTGTTACCATAGAAGCCAGTACTACACATGGTGACAAAACCCACTGCAGAAAATGTGCTGGGCCACATGTGTGTCCATATGACACACACATGCCACTCAGGGAGGTTCACATACCCAACAACAGTCTCAGCCAGCAGGACAGGTGTAGACAAACACAAACAAAGACTGTGCTAAGGCCTCTGAATCATGCCTATGGGTAACCCCCCCCCCAGGCATACACAGACAGACTGCATCAGGTCAGGCAGTGGGATATTAGTTCTGAAGGGTAGGAAGTCAGAAACTAATATGTAGGTCAATCAAACCTAAGACCTGTAGTACATTGATATGTCTCTAGTCAGCATGATAGGTTAGAAAACATAATGAAATGGAGTACCTGACATATCAGTACAGTCATTGCAAATGTGTACAAGTGTCAGGTGTGCCCCCCCCAATCCTGTGTAACAATGTAGAAACAGTCAGGTGTGCCCCCCAAATCCTATGTAGACATGCAGAAACAGTAGGTGTGCCCCCCCAATCCTATGTAAACATGTAGTAACAGGTGTGCCCCCCCAATCCTATGTAGAAATGTAGTAACAGTCAGGTGTGCCCCCCAATCCTGTGTAGCAATGTAGAAACAGTCAGGTGTGCCCCCCCCAAATCCTATGTAGACATGTAGTAACAGTCAGGTGTGCCCCCCCCAATCCTATGTAGAAATGGTCTGGTGTGCCCACCTAAGCCGATGTACACACATTATAACAGTCAGGTGTGCCCCCCAAAATCCTATGTAGAAATGTAGTAACAGTCAGGTGTGCCCCCCTGTAGTAACATGTATGTGTAGGTATAATACCAGTGGAGCACAGATGCCCAGAGGTGGCCAAGGTAGCAGGATAGATTGTAGCATTTGTACAATATGCAGGTATGTGTGTGTTAGGTTGGTGTGCATTTCATATTGTGTGAGAGGGGTCAGTATGTATGCATGTTGAGGTTTGACATGGTGGCCATTGCCCACTACTGCCAATGACTGGGCCAAGTCCTCACAACTGCAGTCCCAAAGACAATTCCCCCCAGTATAACATATGCTAGCAGTAAGCCATTGTAAATGTATGGTGGTAATACGCGTCACCATCTTAAAGATGGACATGGCATGGGTGTTGGGCAGTGCACAGGGAAAAGTACCCCAGACATACAGTATATAATGTGTAACCGTGAAATGAACACACCCTTGGAATTGTACATACAGGTATGCATCCCATTATCTGGGTCTGAAGTAGGGAATACTGATGTCGTCTGGCTGAACACTTGCAGATTACAAAGGTGATAGGACTGATGTATTGGGAAACACCTGATGTACCTGCACAAGCCAGCACAACTGGAATTCCCCATGCATATCTGTGAGTCAGATGTAAGGAGTGTCCATAGCACACACGCACCAAGCTCACCCAAACACCACCCACAGGTACCTCTCTGGTCGTATCCCTGCTGTTGGGAATGGGTGCAATATGACCCCCAACTGTGTATGACAATAACGAAAGAATGCAGCATGCAGTGCAGGTGTACCAAGCAGGTGTGTCCCTAGCTGTAATTATCACCCTGCCAGCATCCACACCACCTGATCAATACTGATAGAAAGTATTGGCATGAACACCAAGCACACCTACCCTGTCATCTCAGGGGAATATACTGTATGGTGGTCTGGGACTGTAGGACCTACAGAATGCAATAGCCTGCCACAGCTGGGCTGCATCACCACCAATGGCCTACAGGCATCTGCCAAAGGCCTGTGTCTCACACATACTGCCAATGCATGTTATGTCATGGACACCCAAATAACAATATAACAAACTCCACATAAGCCATATGCAAGGCCATGTGGACAAACCACAGTAACATGTCCACCATGTCTCACTGCATGAACTGTGGACCAACACCAAAACACAGATGTAATGAGGTGATAACCTTAAGGAAAGTATCACAGAATGTATGCGTAATGTATGGAAGAGGATAGAATAATGGGGGGGGGGGTGGGAGCATGGGCAACATGGAATGTGCAAGGTCCGACACACAGCCGTGTGCACATACTATCCCTGGCTGCAAACACATACATAGGTGGCTACAAACCTGCCCATACACCACAATAGGGGTAATGTCCTGACTTATGACCCCTACCTCTAGATAACCTGTGTGAATCTGTACAGCTGTGAGGTATTCCCACAACAAGGTAAGGCCATACTGTCATGTTGATGGATGTACAAGTATGGGATCCTCTGCCAGCACTGTACCAAGGTGCTGAACTGGATACACAGACCCAGCAGCAAATGTCTGCAGCTCCCCCTCCAGAATGGCATAACTCTCCATGAATATGTAGGCATTTGCCCACAATACTGGACACAGCTGCATTCACCCTTGTTCCCCAGGACATCACTGTGAGAAAGAATGTCCACCTGACAGTACTTGAGGACATAAACCAACACAGTGTATAACAGTACACATGTCTGAATATCTCTGTTAACACCAGTACAATGTATCAGAAGTAGCACAGACACAATCGCCTACAGTACACACTATCCCTTGCACAGTTTGACCCATATTGCCAACTGATCTACAGATATCCTGCAGAAACAGTTTGCTACTTTTAGGTGTAGAACACAAAGGTCTGCACTGGAGTACAAACTAAATGGACCCACACATTCAATACAGAAGGGCATACTGGGCATGCTCACACACAAACAAATGAAGCTCATGTTTGCAAACAACAGTGGACCATACATATCTGACAGTTGCAGATGTTAGTGCATATACTCCTCAGTATGCACCAGTCATGCTTTGCACACACATTGGATAGGAATACAGACATATATCACACACTATAATATGGCAAAAGTAGACATACATAGATGTGTGGAAGAGAGTGACAGTGACAAAGAGCCTTCCATCATGAGGGCTGTCCCACCCAGCACACAGCCAAATGGCTGCAACCACATGATGTGTAAATGTCACTCACTGTAGAAATTAGCCACTGGTATCCATAAGCAGTACAGACTCTGTGGTGCAAGTGCTACTTGTGCAACATGACTGTACAAGGCAGTAGTCATCTAGCAGTTGTACACATGTACCTGCGGAATATAAACCTGCGTGTGCCTGTGTGTGGTGAGTCAGCCTAGATGAATGGATTATGGCCCATGCACACACACTGCTCTCCCCATAGCCCTACTATGACAAGCCTGCTTATGTCATCCACTTTGCAATATACCTTTGGGAATGGAGTAACCCAGTAATCTCTGTGGTACATCCTAAAACTGCCTAATTCTGTAGTATGATAAACTAGCTAGGTAGGTGTTCTAATCCCAGACATGGTAACTGTATGTGTGCCCCTGCCGGTGTAGGGAGCAATGCTTTTTAGGCTAGTCACACTCACTACAATTCAAATGCCCTACTTTGGCAAAGCTGATGATGTCATTTGCTGTGAAATACACCTTTGGGAAAGGAGTAGCCCAGTAATCTCCATGGCACATCCTATAACTACATAATGCTGTAGTGTGATAAATTATTTAGGTAGATGCTCTAATCTCAGACATGGCAACTGTTTGTGTGTGTACGTCTCTGTCTGGGTAGGGGGTAATGCTTTTTAGGCTAGTCACACTAACTACAATTCAAATGCTCTACTTTGGCAAGCCTGCTGATGTCATTCACTATGAAATACACCTTTGGGAAAGATGTAGCCCAGTAATCTCTGTGGCGTGTCCTATAACTGCATAATGCTGTAGTGTGACAAACTAGTTAGGAAGGAGTTCTATTCCCAGACATGACAAGTGTGTGTGTGTGTGTGTGTGTGTGTGTGTGTGTGTGTGTGTGTGTGTGTGCATGTGTCTGTCTGTGTAGGGTGCAATGTTTTTTAAGCTAGTTACACTCACTACAATTCAAATGCCCTACTTTGGCAATCCTGCTGATGTCATTCACTGTGAAATACACCTTTAGGAAAGGAGTAACCTAGTAATCTCTGTGGTGTGTCCTATAACTGCGTAATGCTGTAGTGTGATGAATTAGTTAGATAGGTGTTCTAATCCCTGACATGGCAACTGTGTGGGTGTATCTCTGTCTGTGTAGTGAGCAATGCATTTTAGGCCAGTCACACTCACTACAATTCAAATGCCCTACTTTGGCAAACCTGCCGATGTCATTCACTGTGAAATATACCTTTGGGAAAGAAGTAGCCCAGTAATCTCTGTGGGGTGTCCTATAACAGCGTAATGCTGTAGTATGATATAGTACTTTGGTAGGGGTTCTAGTCCCACACATGGGAAGTGTGGATGTTTGTGTGTGTGTGTTTCTTTGTCAGTGTAGGGAACAATGCTTTTTAGGCTAGTCACACTCATTACAATTCAAATGCCCTACTTTGGCAAGCTTGCTGATGTCATTCACTGTGAAATACACCTTTGGGAAAGAAACTAGTATACAGCTCAGCAAGCTCCTGCCTGGTGCCCTGCAGAGTTCTACAGTAGCAGAGAGAGAAATGAGAGACTTTGGAGTGATTAAGTATCAGTTTTCTGCATTTTCTTGCTGCCTTTAGCTAATTCCGCCTAAAATGCCGATTTTCTAGAGTTTCTGTGATTTAAAAAGCTTGTTTCAGCTACATATTGTACTTATTTTACTGCCTGCACCTTAACAAAGTCATTTTTGTATTTAAATTACCTGTTTAACTGTTGTAGGCTGCACACTCAAGTGTGATAGCCATTTGTGTGCATTTAAAGTGTTTTTTGATTGTATCTGGTTTATTTTCTGAAAATAAAAAATAATATATATACTTGTTTTCCCACCTTTCGAAGCTAGTATAGTCCAGTTTTCATGTTAGTGCTGAATTCAGGGCTGTTACAAGTTTCTGTGTTTGCCCCTTCCTTACTTGAATATAAGGAAGTTTCTCTGTTCACTGTGAGAGAGGGAGCTTTGAGCAGCATATCTGTCCCTGGAGGAGTGGTTTCAGCCCAGAAATTAGTAGTTTATTGGCCATTATGGGCTAATTTCTATCTCTTTCATTTCCCTGCTATAAAAGCTGCATTTGCTCACTTTTGCGCACCGGGCAGCGCCGGTTAGCTAGGGTATAACTATTCCAGGCTCCACAAAGTCTACTCTTCAAATTTTCCCTTAGAACTAGACAAACATTCAACTGAAGCACTCAAACCATTCACTTTTCATACCAGCACTTGTTCAAAACTCATAGCAAGCACTAATAAACCTTAGCACTAGATCCCCCCCATACTGTAGAGAAGGACAAGGCTCTCTATTCGACCTTACCAGCCAATCAGTAAAACAGTTCACTGTACCTATCCAGGCATGTCCAAAGGGCAGTTTCAGGTGTACTCTCCAGTCCAACTGGTGAATCTGGGCATTTTGAGGCAATGTTCCAATTGCCTCATATACACAGACAACCATCTCCTCCTTCCACCAAACACTAATACATGCGAGAGATGCAATTATATAGCAAAACTGGAGGCTAAGCTCTCTCAACCCAAGACTGGACCAGGCAGTCAAGAGGAGAAGGTAATTACTTGCATCACACCACCAGTCTTACATAGACCTATGAAACCAGCACCGGCAAAAAACACACATTAATACATGAAAACATACTCGAAGGCTCTAAATAAAAATCTGCAGAAGCAACAGAGACCTCCAAAACAGACATCCAAGCAACCTCCACCCCCCAACACAAACCATGAAACACATACTTCACAAAACCAGTGTGCAACACAATCACAGCCCTTAAGGCAAAATAACATACTCAACACACTAGTAATAGGTGACTCTATAGTCAGACACACTGAAGTCCCACTCACTAGGCTGAACAAGGAGAAGGTTACTGTTAGCTGCCTGTTGGGTGCCAGGATCTGCCACATAACACAAGCACTCAAGTCACTCCAGAACAAGTATAAATACGACTCTGTCATTGTCCATGTTGGTGTGAAGGACCTGAGCCATACCTCCATGGACTACATGAAAAAAGACATGGAGGAGCTCTCTGATCACATAGCCCTGGCCGGTATGACCCTGACCCTGAGTAGCATCCTGCCCTCACCAAGAATGATACCATGATATAGAGAAAAAAATTATCAATTTCAATAAGTGGATAAGCTTCTGTGTCATTCAAAGGGGATCCAGTGTCTGTCAGCCTGGGATGACATGCTCAACAAACCACGCTGCTTTGCTAAAGATGGCTTGCACCTGCCACCCCCATAGTGCCTTTTTTAGGCAAGGCTCAAAAGACAATCCCAAGTCTAAACCTCAAAATGAACGCACTCGAGGCACTCCTCAGTCTGGAGAAAATTGATATATGTGTAGTAACAGAAATCTGGTTTAAGGGTCCAGAGAGCACCCCAGCACTACCAGTCTACAACTCATACCATACATTTCGGCCACAAAACCTGGACCAAAATACAAAAGGCAGGGGAGTATCCATATTCATCAAGGATACCCACACCTCCAGGTTAGTGGCACAGCATGATGCTTCAGAGATAATCCACGTGCAATTAACAATGGGCAAAACTGCTTTTCAAATTATAGCTTGCTACAGATCACCCACCATGTCCTAGGACCCCCACTCCACATTCCTGGAAACACTGTGAAACATAAAGGTCCTACCAAACACCCTGATATTGGGTGATTTCAATTACCCAAACATTAACTGGGAGAACTACTAAAGTACAAGTTCCCTTGCCCAACATTTCCTAGAATTTATAAACTCAAATGCCCTGGATCAACTGGTCAACACCCCCACCAGAGGTGACAACATATTGGACCTGGTCATCACCAACATGTGTGACCGGTGTTCAACACCGGAGGTCAACCCCTCGCTGGTTAGATCTGCCCATAAACTAATCACTCTGGATATCCACATTCCGCCACTACCCCCCTGGTCAAAGAAACCGCTATGAAAAACCTTTCAAAAGCAAACTTCATGTTACTTAAGACCAAGGTGGGAAGTTTCACAGCCCCCATGCTAAAGGATAACGCTGTCCAAGCTGCAAAATCCTTTACTGATGCACTTTACAGGCACTTACAAGAATGCATGGATCATGCTATTACAAACAAAACCAAGACTCACTCCTCCAATAAAAGGAAACCAGTCTGGTGGACCCCTGCCATAAACAAGCTATACAATAGAAGGAGGAAACTAGTACAGAAAAGAGTAAAATCCCAAGAAGGGAAGACATCACTGATCAGTATCAGCAAGAAACTACGTTCCCTCATAAAATCATCCAAGGCTAGTTTCGAAAGAAAAATTGCCATGGATTACAAAGATAACCACAAGGCATTCTTTAGCTATGTCAGGAATCTAAGTGGCAATTCTCAGATCTGCTCAAAGTTAGTGCAGAATGGCACAAAATACACTGAACCGACCAATATAGCCAACATCCTGGCAGACAGGTTCAGTGCAAACTTCACCCCCCTCTCACCCCCCAAAGAATGTAGTGCCCCTAAAATCACAGACACTCAGGTTAAAACAGCCCTCTCCAAAGCCAAAAACACAGCATCAATGGGACCGGACAGAGTCCCAGGCTACATCCTACACAAGCTCAAAGATTAACTAACCCCTCACCTAAACACACTGTTTAAACTCAGCCTGTCCACAGGCTACATGCCCACAGAGTGGCGCACAGCAATGGTTATTTCACTCCATAAAGGTGGAGCCACAACAGACCCAAGGAACTATTGCCCTATAAGCCTGACTAGCTTGGTCTGCAAAGCTATGGAGTGCATCATCATGGATCTCATTAACAGAGACATTGGAAACCTCCAAACACTGGACCCTACCCAGTTCAGCTTTGTTAAGGGCAGATCATGCCTCCTAAACCTGGTGGACTTCTTTGAGACAGTTACCAAGGCTATAGACGAGGGAAGGGTGGTCCACACAGCCTACCTAGACCTTGCAAAGGCCTTCAACACCATTCCCCACTCAGGTATTATAGACAAGCTCACCAGCCAACTGGCTCATGGACAGAACCCACATGGTAAGAGTTGTGGGAGCTAGCTCTGACTTTAAACCAGTTACAAGTAGCGTTCCCCAGGGCTCAGTCCTAGGACCCCTCCTGTTTGGCATATACTTCTCAGAGGTACAGGCAAGCACAGGAGGACTATGGCTGACCAAGTTCGCAGACGACTGCAAACTAGAGGCTATAATTTACTCTCCAGGTGACACAGACATTCTCCAAAAGGGTCTCACTGAGACAGATACCTGGTGTCAAAACCATGGCCTCAAGCTAAATGCCAAAAAGTGCATAGTCATCCCCTTTGGAAAAAACAAAGTATCCACAAACTACCAAATATGTGGTAGCCCCCTAAATACGCAAGACGTAATAAGGGATCTGGGGACCCAAGTAGATAGTAACGTCTCCTTTGATAATCACATTGCCAAAGTGGTTAGAAAATCCTTCTATGTGGCTCACCTAATCTCAAAAGGATTTGCATCCAGATCGAAAGAGGTCATTGGGCCCCTCTATGTATCACTCATCAGACCTATCATAGAGTACAATGCCCCATTTGGGATATACCTTACAAGACACCTGCAGCAACTGGAAAGACCACAGAAGTACCTCACCAAGAGGATCACTGGCCTCAAGCAGATGCCCTATGCAGCTCGAATGAAGAAACTCCAACTGTACTCAGTTGCATACCGCCTACTCAGAGGTGATCTCTGCCTGACATACAAGGCCATGTCCAACCCAGAATTGATGGACATGCTCCACCTAAAGAAAACCATATCCCCTCGAGCCACATGCTCCTGGGATCTAAACCTCACCACAACAGTAAATAGGATGTGCTGGAGGGATAGAGTCCTGTCCCAGAGACATCCCATGCTCTGGAAAAAGATTCCAAACTACATTAGGCAGAGCTCCTTGCTAATCCTCTTCAAGAGAAATCTTGATGCGTGGATGGGAAACAGAAAGTTTACCCCAGGGATCACTTCAATAGCTCTACTGGACAGAAGCACAGGGAACTAATCTATGGGGTGGCAAAAGCCAACACATTCCGGCTAGGCTTATAAATGCCTTTGGGAAGATAGCCTAGTACCTACCTATGAACCTATGAACCAATAAGTAGCCTAGTAACCTCTGTGGTGCATCCTATAACAGCGTAAAGTTGTAGTATGATATAATACATTGGTAGGGGTTCTATTCCCACACATGGCAAGTGTGGATGTTTGTGTGTGTGTCCTTGTATGTGTAGGTTGCAATGCTTTTGAGGCTATTCGCAGTCACTACAACCTCCAATGGCCTTCTTTGGCAAGCCTGCTGATTTCATACCCAGTGAAATACATCTTTAGGGAAAAAGTACACCAGTAATCTCCATGGCACATCCTATAACTGTGTACTGCTGTAGTGTAATAAACTAGTTAGGTAGGAGTTCTAATGCCAGACATGGCAAGTGTGTGTGTGTGTCTGTGTTTGTCATTCATATCCTGTGTGGAGGTGGCTGTGAGTGTGTAACAACTGGATTCATTATAGAGTGGGTTTTGCAAATTTCTTATATGGTGGGCCTAATATATGTCACAATATCCATCTTACAAGGATAACAGATGTGAAACAGCCAAGAGACTGAGGTGGCAATCCATACCCATACATGTGACATCAAGGCCTGGTGAACAAGGTTAGCAACCCCTGTATTACACAGAGAACATTCTCAACCCATGTCTCATACACAAACACTTGCCTAGGCAACAACCGCTATGTTAGTAGTACCCTGCATATTGCCCAAAGATAGTAACCATGGTGTGATTGCAGTGGACTACAGAAGGCACGGCACCCTGTCCATCAGTACAATATGCATGTACATGCAGACAGTGTGCCTTCACTATTTTCCCCATTGGATGTCTGCAACACCTGTGGTGCCATCAAATGTGACCTACAAAGGAGATACCATGCCTTATACACATGCCCTCTATGGACAGATGCCACTGACACCAGGGAATACCTGTATCATAGGTTCATAGGTTCATAGGTAGGTACTAGGCTATCTGTCCGAAGGCATTAATAAGCCTAGCCAAGTGTGTCAGCTTTCACCACCCCATTGATTAATTAACTGAGCCTCTGTCAAGAAGAGCCAATGATGTAATCCCAGGGGTGTATTTTCTGTTACCCATCCATTCGTCAAGGATTCTCTTGAAGATTGTTAGTGAGGGTTCTGCCTAATGTAGTTAGGAATTTTGTTCCAAAGCACGGGGAGTCTCTGTGACAGGAATATATCCCTCCAGCATGTTCTATTTATTGTTGTGGTGAAGTTTAGCTCACTAGAGTGAGTGGCTCGCAGTGACTTGGATTTCTTTAGGTGGAGCATGTCCATCAATTCTGAGTTGGGCATGGCTTTGTAAGTCAGGCAGAGATTACCTCTTAGTAAGCCATATGCCACTGAGTACAGCCAGAGTTTTTCCAGTTGGGCTGCATAGGACATATGTTTGAGGCCAGTAATGCTCTTGATGAGGTACTTTTGTGGTCTTTCCAGCTGTTGGAAGTGTCTTGTGAGGTACATCCCAAATGGGGCATTATACTCTATGATGGGTTTATCTAAGAGGTATCCCTGAAATATGTAAGGACTCTCGGTCCTTCCTTTAAGCTATCAACAACATCGTTTTCGACCCTTCCTTTAACCTTTTAACAATCGACGTAGTTGATTTATACACGTCCATACCGCATTTGGAAGTGGTGGAATGGGTCTAATTAATGTTAGTGAGCCTTGGAGCCACTAAGGAAGAAACATCCATTGTTACCCAATTATTGGAGATTATTCTATCTTCCAATTTCTTCCTTTTTGACAACCAGTATTATTTACAAAAACAGGGCATTGCCATGGGGTCTCCCTGTGGCAGCAGTGTGGCTAACCTGGTTGTCGCTTATTGGGAGAAAGAATTCTTTAGGGCTAATCCTAAATTTAAGGATATGGTAAAATACTACACGCGTTTTTTGGATGACGTGTTCATCCTTATTGATGGTAATGAAAGGGATGTAGTTGATTTGATACAACTTATAAATGGTTCTTCCACATTCTTAAAATTCACTTACCAATTTTCTACAACTGAAATTGACTATTTAGATGTCAAACTGGTGAAGGATTTTGTTAATAACTGTTTTTCATCCTGTATTCATAGGAAGCCTACTTACTGTAATGCTTTCCTACACTACTCTAGCAACCACCCGCCCAAACAAAAAAGATCAATTGTCAAGGGACAATTGGTAAGAGCCGTGCGTATGTGTAGCACATTAGAAGCGTTTGAAATTGAGTGTACTTTTTTGAAGGACTTGTTTTCCAATAGGGGTTACCCGTCCCTGATGATTGATGAGCTCATAGAAGAGGTCTCCATGAAAAGAGATATTGGTTTTTATAAACCTTTACTACTTAATAATACTTATGAGCTAACTACTGTAAGGCACCAACTAGGTATGGATACATTGGATCGTTCACTGGTGGATAATACAAATGCCACTACTATTCCACCTCCAACTGACTTTCAGACCAGTTTTGTGTTAACTTTCTGTAAAGAGGTTAGTACTATTTGGGCCATTATCAAAAAGAACTGGTACTTTATTCACAATAATCCTACATTACTTCAAAAACTAGGTCCATCCCCCTCTGTAGTTTATAGGAGAGGGAAAAATTTGAAGGAACTACTTCAACGAACTATTCCTTCTATGCCATTCACTAGGCAGGTTGGTAATGGTCCCTGTGGTTTTTGCAAAAGATGTAAATATTTGAGATCGGGCAGTTCGTTCACAATCAGGAATAGGAAATACACTATTCATTCAAAAATTAATTGTAACATGAAATCAATTGTTTATGCTGCCTTTTGCGTCTGTTGCCCTTGTTTTTACATAGGGAAAACCGACCACAAGTTCAGTGATCGCATTTATCAGCACTGTTATGCAATAAATAATAAAAAAACTGACAATGCTTTATCTAAACATATCCTTAATAACATAGGACACAGTTTTGAATTTATGGGGATTGAACACGTTACTATGGGCCCTAGAGGTGGACCCCAGTCCCTATTTTTGGAGACCAGGGAATTAGAGTGGCAAATTGGGGTGGACGCTTACTCATACCCTGGTCTAAATGAGTCTTGTAACATCTCCTCGATACTTAGATATAAAAGTTACAAGAGATGATACTGTTTGTTTTAAATTTATGCTTATGCTGAATGCATTTTTAATGCAATTTTAATGTTTATTATGATTTTTATATATAACGTTGTTTGCAATGTCATGCCTTTTTTGGAATCTATACATTCTTAAAGTTAAGATCTTGTACCTTAAATGGTACGTTTGGAATGAACCCCTTTCTTGTATGATTCAACTTGGTCAACTTGGTAACATGGTTTCTAAGGAAATGACATCATGTTTTTACTGCTTAAAAGTTGTGCTGACATTTTTTATCGTGTTATTTCTGATGAAGCTTTTGCATAGCGGAGGCGAAAACGTTTGTCTTAAATAAAGAGCGTTAAACTACCATTGGTGTTCCTTGGCTCGAGGGTATTGGCTTGTGTTTGTGGCAGTTTTCCTACTTGTTTTTCACCCCTATGATGGGTTTGATGAGGGCGAGTAGAGGTGCACTATAACCTCTTTATTTCTAGATGCGAACATTTTAGTAAGTAGATGGGCTACATAGAAGGATTTCCTAACTACTTTGGCAATATGATTGTCAAAGGAGAGATTACTATCTACCTGGGTCCCCAGATCTCTTATTACCTCTTCTGTATTAATGGGGATAGGCACGTGTACTGCACCTATCAATGTGGGTGCAAGTTCAACCTGCTGTCCATTACCTGTTCTCGGCACATGAGGCTAGGACAGGCACATCTGATGATAGCAATCTGTATACACAACATGGGCCAGACAACCCAGGTACAGTTCCACATGTCACTGTACATGCATGTGGGACATGTGCACATCCCAGACAGTGTCCATGTCATGGACTAAAGAACACATACATGGCAATCATTGCACAGCAATGGCCATACACAATAGTTACCCAGGTGACTGGATGGTGAATACAATATCCACCTGTGTGGGCCAATCCAGACTCTACACCCCTGAGCCACACTGCAGACCATTGTCATGTGGCCTGATGCCAAGGTATACCCTTCACCTAGCTTTGTATAGCCTTCTGGCACAGTCAACCGCTACCCACCCATGAAGCAATGCATGCATGCATGTCAGTACTGGCACCCTGCGTCTGTGTGTGTGGTGTATGATGCTTTTGACCACATTCACACTCACTATAACCCTCATTGGCATACTGAAGCATGCTGTCTGATGTCAGACACCTTCACATACCCTTTGCCCATATAACCTCCGGAAAACCCCTGTGGTGCATGTGATACCTGCACAGTACTGTATTGTGGCAAACTAACTAGGTAGGAAGTGTATTCCTGACCCTGCCAAGTGTGTCAATGTATGTGAGTCCCTGAGAGAGTGTGGCTGTGTTGACACTGACACCTGTTCATGTGGACAGGCACATGTACTGCACCTACTGTATCACTACCATATCACTGTTGCAGATGTCACTCACCATCAGATATACATTTGGACAGCTCCTCAACATGTAAGCTATGTGATGCATGCAATACCTGCATAGACATGTGATAGTAATATATAGTCAGTCAGGGGTTTGATACCCGTACTGGTAGGTGTGTGACACAAACATGCTTAGGTTTTATTCTCCGACCCCCTCCCTGACTTACTTTGTCTCTGTGTGCCTCTCACACTCCCTCTCTGATAGATGTGGAGAACTACACCTGCTTTGCTTAGGCAGCAGCATGTGTTTTGTAAGTGATGCTCATGATCACCTGATGGTCTCTGCATGAATTGCAGCCCTCCTCTAGCTGATTGCATGTGGAACACCTGTGTTAACATTCCCATAACCAATTGCAAGGAAACACACTCCAATATCTAGGAACATCATGTTGGTGTTGGGCCTTTTCATTCACTGTGAGTAGGACCTAGATCTGGTGTTTGGCAAACAGCATCACAGATGGATTGAGGATTTACCTCTAACAACATACACTGTGGAAACAGGCCAACACACAGGAGGGGGATGTGCCTGACAAGACTACAGAATGTAAGTGTTGCTATTCTGCATTTGGAGCAATGTTGGTTTAACAGGGTGTGTGTGGATATGGCTGGGCTACATGTTTTAATACCTGTCATGACAGTGCTATGTTTTTGAGGAAACCCCCATCTGTAGGGTCATCTGCAGACTGGGCAGTGTGTGGTGCCTTTTGTTTCTTGTGTTACTCACAGAGCACCTATCTGAGAACTGCAGAAGCATAGTCTGAGGATTGCAGTCAGTACATGGCGATAGCCATGAGCGTTAATGACTTCATATCCCTCATAGGACATATGCCACAACAAACCCTGTTACAACAGTAAATGTATGAGGTTATCACAGCAACATGTTAATACTGGCCCTGTGTTTGTGCCTCCAGCCACATCTCTGTCAACCTTTGTACATATGTCATGCAGTAAGAGGTGCATATGTTCTGTACACCATTCTTTATTCACATCATATCTGATAACAAGCCAGTGAGATATCAGACTGCTACACATGTTATGTTTAGTAGGGGTTATATTTCAGGACATAACCTGGGCATTATGTGGTTGTGTGTACAGTACTGATGTCTCTGTACTTATGGTGATTGTCAACAGTGTGGCATTGTGAAGATGTACCTTGGCCTCTGTACAGACTGTGGTACATGTCATTGTTCTTGGTCCTGTTCTATCTGATGCTACATGCTGCTCCAGTGTATGTTACCCTATTGGCTTACATGTTTGTAGGGCCAAACACACACATGTGTCCCATACCACAGACAGGCATCAGACCACACTGTGTAGTGGCCCAATATATGTAGGGTTAGTGTGTGAATGGCACATGTGAGGATAGTGTTGATCAGATAGTCCATATACTGTAATATTAAGCTAGCTTACCATATGTGGCTGTGGCTGTGTTCACATTGGCTGTGGTTATGCACTTTCACACAGGTGTCTGTTACTCTGTGCTGTGACATGTTTGTAGAGCCTGCTATATATGCAGGTACATGTGTATTCCCCTCTAAGAAATGTAGGCCAGTGTTGTGGCAGTCAGCCTGTAGCCTGCAGGGTACTTTGTCACATGCCTGGCAGCTTTGTGTACTTAACCATGTGATGTTATGTCCGGATACTTGCCAGATGTACTGTTGCCAGGCCACCATAACAGTCATGTATTACTGGCAAAGCAGTGAGATGCCGTACAGATGTATGTCACTAACTAGTGGGTAGTATGTAGCCATGTCACCTCTGTACCAGTGGATATTATGTGTCAGGACAGACAGGGGTGTGTGAATGCATAACCTATGGGGGCAAATGTATACCAGTATTTATGTGATATACCCATCTACATGGCTGTTAACATCCACATTGTCATGCTTGGTCCACATGTTTTGCACTAAGGGGTTCTGTATATACCTCTGGACTGACCAGAGTGTGTCAGACTGTTCACATTTATTGGCCATATCTCTGCTGTAGTCCACAGGATCATTACTGTGCTAGCAGTGGTACTGTACTATGATGTCCTTAGGATGTCTGTCAGTAGCCAGTGGCATACATGTTGCAAGCAGATGTGACCTCCCACACCAACATGTCTGTTGGGTCAGCCCCTATTACAGTAGCAACAGTCTACATGTATACCTGTAATACATACCTGACATCTCCTTGCACTAAGAGGTTGGGACTGTTGGGGCTGAGGTAGGACTCCACTCCATGTTCTGGACATATGGTGAACATATATGTATATATAATTATCCATATATCTATATAGATATATACAGATATACATATCAACATATATAGATGGATATGTATATGTACATATATATATATATATATATATATATATATATATATATATATATTTATATGTATATATATATATATATATATATATATATATATATATATATACATATAAACACTCAGATATCTACATATACACAGCAATATATGTCTACACATATACAGATAGAGATACATATGCACATATACTTATGGATATCTGCATATATATTGACAGTAATAGGTATATCAGAATAGATATGTATGCACATATAGTTATAGATATCTAAATATATATCTACATAAATAGGCATATCTGTGCACATAGGATGTGCATACATATATAGCTATATATACATATATCTAACATATATCTATATATATCTATATATATAATATATATATATATATATATATATATATGAAGAGATCTACACATGGCCATATATATGATGCACTATACAGATGTGTATACAGACATATGTATGAATATACATGTGTATGTACATGTAGACATATATCAACATATTATATGTATATATCCATTTTCCTGTCATGTGTAAACCTCATGGTTGTGCATACCCTTCCAGATGTATCTCACCGTATGTATCTGATATGTGTACATTATGATAAAACAACATATGTGATGCAGCAGTCATATTAATAACAAGTACTACACAATTGTGGAAGTAAAGGGAATTGTTCAATACTAATCAATATGTATATTGACAGATATATTGGAAAAACAACAGCTGTCTTCACAGTGGTCATGGCGTAGTGGTTAATTGCTGTGACTATAATGTACAAGGTTCTGGATTCAAGAACTGCAAGGGCTGTTCATTTTGTTGCTGGGCAGAAGAAGGGATTTTGGATACAGAGTGATTAAGGCAGTTTTGAGCAGTTGTAAGTGCGTTTGCATGGGTATGCATGACGGTAAGTGCTGCTAAGCTACTGGTAAATGTACGGGCACTTACAAAGTGTAGGCTTTGCTTACCAGTGCACAGATCAGCTTAGCTGTTATATTGGAGCAATGTTGATAACTGCTGAGCATGGCTTAGCCCTGGTAACCAGTTCACACCACCCAGTCTGATAACATAGCAGGGTAATGACATCTGTAATAAGTGTATGTAATGCCATGTACAATACATGCACCTATGTGCTGTCATTACAGTAGCAAGTGGTGTGAGTGTCATGTCTGGGACACAGGTGTATATGAGGCCTGTGAAGCACTGTTATCCATGTGAATGTGTTACATACAGGGGTAGTAGACCAGGGTATGTGCTGTCATGCTGGCATGTAGTGTATCATGCGGTACTACTATTGACAGTGCTGTCCCAGGCAAGAGTAGAGTGCAAAATGTAGTACTGACAACAGGCACACCTGCAGGCATAGTTGGACTTTGAGGCCTCCCTGTTGTATCCCTGGTGTGTGAGCTGTGTCACAGTATATATCCCCTACTGGATAATGATCCGACATGTGGAATGTAACTGTATACTACTGTCTGTACAGCACATGTTAGTGAGGGCTTCAGCATGTAGTTATGGCATACATATTGTTGTCATACATCTATCTGTCAACACATTCATCCTACTGCATAGATACTTGCCAAGCTGATGACTGTCAGTCCCTGTACAGATGTGCAGATGGCAGGTATCCAGCTGGGATATGTTCAGGCAACCTATGTTTGATTGACACTTACATGTCTGCCCAGCTGTGTAAGAACTGGCACATATAGGAGACAACACCCTGTACACACCACATGCCATGGGTACCATCACTATACTACCAGAGTCAACAGAACATGCTTGGGTACAGGTCTCCATCACAGACAGTAACCATATGTTGTAATACATGTTGCATACATGTCAACTTGATCACCTCAGTGGCCATGTGCAGGAGGCACCCAGAGGATTGACTGATGCATGTCACTATCACCCTAAGGGTCACCACAGTGGAGTCTGTCAATAGATTGCCTGCTGCAACATGGCAGGTGGCAGGATACCACTGTACACACATCCCCTATACAACCCATCTCTCCATGGACAATAGCTAGGTACACAGCTATGACCACCTGCAGTGATGCACCCCAGTACTGATAAATGTGAACATTTGCATTACTGAGTATAGCATTGTCTGTGTGTTATCACACCTGTACTTGGGAATTCCATGAGGGCCTTCACAACCACTGCAACACCCACTGCCATAGTCAGTTGTGGCTGCTGCTGTATGGGACATTACATACACCCTGTTATGCTCCTCTCCATACCGGCTACATGAGTCTTGTATTACCAGCAAAACAGTGTTGTACAAATGGGTCGATAAGCATGGGATACCCATTGAGTTCTGGCAAGTGTATGTATGTGTGCATGTCCATATATCTGTAGGGTACAGCATTCCAAGGCCACATTCTTCTATTATACTACCCATTGCCACACAGTAGTACAGATAGTGTTGTTGCTGCCCATAGGTGAGGCATGACAATGCAACACCCTACTATGCCTGTGGCATGTGCATTAGATGCATATCCCTATAGTACCACTGTTGGGATATATAATGGGTTGTATCGAAGTCATGGGCAATGTGTGATGGTGGGTATGTCAGAGTTTCATCATGGGTTTCAGGGAGTACAATATCCATTGGCAGATGTGGGTGCTGTGTACACTGTCATTACACCAAGGTACACCCAGTATATGTCCCATGTACCACTTTATGGTTACCACTGTCACCATCAACTATACAGTTAACTGATACCACAATCCAGCCCAGTTATGCATCTGCTGTGTGCAGCCTACCTGTAACACATTGGACACATGGTTAAGTTAGTTAGCAGCGATAGGCCCAGGTCTCATGGATGTGTGCCTGTCTGTTATGTGTCTGTTAATGTGTATATGAAGGTATGTCACACTATGTATTATCCATATACATCCATTACATCCCCCATTAGCATACTGTACATGTCTGGGGATGTTCTGCATGTAACATGTAACCTGGAACACACCTCACCTTAAATGCTGTGTGGTGTGTGCAATGAAAGCCACACACTTCAGTAGCACTACATACCTAGGTAGGGGTCTAGTCCCAGTGTTGCCAAGTACGAGTGTGCATGTATGTGGATGGGTCTACATCAGGTTGCAGATTATACATGTCTCTGAGGGTCACCTGTCCATGTGGCACAGGCAATGTCTGTTATAGAAACCTGTGACATGTGTTCAACTGTACCCCAGATATGTCACAGCCATGGTGTCACCACAGCACCATACCTCATTGTGGAATATGACTGAAGACCATCCTCGTGCTGGCACATGTACACCTACAACACAAATGGATAACATTATGGATAACACAATCAACCAGTGTTACTAACAGCTATAATGCATCATTGCTGGACGGCTACACTACCTGACATGTATGCATTAAAGTTTACTCCTGACAACATGTTACACCACTGGACTTTGGTATACTGTAGTACAGTCACTGTGTGTATCAGAGCCATATTAGCCTGTCCCTGCATCAATGTTATGGATGACAGGGATGTGGCACAGGTATCATCATATGCACATGGTGTGTTGTTGGTTTGCCAGAGGCCGAGTGTGGGCATACATTTGACACAATGTGTGTGGGTGAGGGGTGTAATGAGGTGACCTGAGTGTGGTGATGTGGTGTGTGTAGGTATGTGGTTGCCCTAGGTGTGTTCGTATAGTGTGTGGGCATGCATGCACACAGTTCTGCCATGTGGCTGCCCTACACATGTGTTTATGGACAGCTGCAGACCATACCTGGCAGGGTATGCAGTTCACTGCCTCTGGCCACGGACACATGGACTGTGCCTGCCAGGGGTTCCATTGGCATGTCCAGGTACAGGCCTCGATGTGCTACTCTCCCCTGATCATGACAGATGTCCGCTGGAACCAGAACCCTCCTGGGACTGGCCAGGACCATGTGCTCATGGCCTGCTGTGGTGTGGTGTGGACAGCACCCCCCTGCAGTGCCAGGGCTAGTACTGCCACTACAGGAGCCCCATGGTGTCCTAGCATGTTCACATTGACTGCCAGATGCTGGCATTGCTGGCCTACATCCACACAGCTGTTGCAGCACTCCCACCACACGTTCAAGCATGGACATACCACAGTCGATGAGGGCCATCATCTCACCAGACTGTCTATCCATGAGCTCGGTATAAGCATGGCACCAGACAGTTCACGGAAGTTGTCACTTGCAGATGTGAGAGCAGCCCACTGCAGCCTCAGGCCCTGTCTGGTGTAACATTCCCTACATGCCTGCACCACCATGACAGCCTGAAACATGCACCTGGTGGTACCAGTTGTGGTGCATCTGCCAGGGGCATGATGATCAGCTGCCCTACCATGAGCACCCTGGGACATCTGCCTATGTGGTGCCCTGCTAGACACCTGACTATACCTGCTATGACCAGACACAGTAGGCATGGTAACCACACTCTCCTGTACACTGCCACCAAATGCCAGCTGTCCCTTTGCTATGGCCACTGGTGATGGGATATGTAGAGGCATTGAAACTGGGTGCAGGGTTGGGGTGGCTAAATGGGGGATGTCAAATTATGGTGCTGTTTCGGCCCCTGACAACCCCACCTGTGCATCAACAGTACTATCATTATCTCTGGTGTCTATATGGACACCAACATCAGATTGCATGCAGGAGGGACCCTGACCATCCTCGCCACCTCTGGGGGAAAACAATAAATGCACTGTAAGACCTATACAGCATTGCATAACAGTACACACAAATACACACACACAAACACACACACACACACACACACACACACACACACACACACACACACACACACACACACACACACACACACCACCTTAATACCTACCTGTCTGTGACTTTACAGACAGCCCTACGTATATTCCCATGTGTTCTCCATCTTCCATCACACTTGGCAACATACATTCATTAATACCACTCATTAATGTATCATTCCTCTAAATGCCTAGACAAGTGATCACAACACAAGACCTGTTACTCCATTACCTCCCTGACCTGAGTGGAGTGGTTTTACATAGCCTCACTGCTGTCATTCAGTGTTCACCCTGTGTATGTCTGGACATCATGAGCATGGCCCCTATATGTGAGGGGCTACTATGTTCAGTCCATAATATTACACACTGGAGTGTTATGTGTATGTATTGCTCAGTACATGCCAGATATGCTGCTCAATCAGCCTATCATGTGACAACTGTAATATATGGATACACTCCCTGGTGTTGTCTAGTAATTCCTCAATGCATTTGTAGTGCTGCATACATGGGTTGTCAGTCACCTCTTTGCTGAATGCGATATTAAGGGTATACCTGGTGTCTACCTTCCTTCCCAATGCCTGTTCCATGCTACAGACCTTATTATACTATCAGATGTCCTGTGATTACATGCATGACAAATATTCCTGGTGTGTCATGTGTCACTCCATGTCCATGTACTGCATGATCCCAAAGGGAAGTACTGCTGTATGAACAACCCCACAATCACATATGTGCATACATGGACACCCACACAAACACACACACATGTATACATGCATCCTACATGCATCAACCTCCCTCCACTTCACCAGAGTGATCCTACAGACAAAATAACCACCCATCGAGACACACACACACACACACACACACACACACACACACACACACACACACACACACACACACACACACATACAGGTGAGGTTGCACAATGATAGTACATGCAGTCCTCTTATTACCCATCTGTCAACATACATAACATATGGTACATAACAGCATGCAGTGCAGCTATAGTCAATCCATGCTACCAACAGTATACATGTGTGTGATGCATGTGCTGTGTTACTAGGTGATGCCCCTTCCCCTGGATACCACTGCACCCATGTACACAGCATTGCTGTGCACCTGTTCAGCAGCCTGCTATGTACTGTGCACCACACCTCACAGGTGTACAACCCATCGCTGAATGTGTTGTACTGTGTCAATTATGTCAGCTTTAATGCTGACAGCCCCTATGTTTTTCAGCAACACATACCTGGGATGATATGTGGACAGATGTCATTTGTGAATGCCTGATGTCTGGTTTACAGCTCTCAACATCAGCGGACCATGTATGACCAATCCAATACTATTATACTGACAACCGTCAGAGCATACTGTGGCTATGGGGAGTGTACACACCCTTATTGATATGACGCACCTTTCCTTGATGTGCCATGGGAACACATCACTGCATATTTTAACAGTACATGAGTCCGATATGTGACATATGTCCTGTACATTCTCATGCAGTGTCTACGAAATGTGTTAGATGTGTGGATGCTGACCACGATGCATACACTTCATGTGTGCATATGTGTGCACACCCTTATCATGATGGTTTGTTGCACCTATTGTTATATGTACTACAGCAGCCACTACTCCTGGCAGGGGTATACTAGCATGGGCCATCTGCATTTGCCAGTGTATGTTCAGTCTGCCCTACACATGTCCCCCTAATCTGCATGATTGTAAGGTCTACTCACGTGCACATCCCTTGGTGTTCACACACTGCTGTCACTATTGCTGTGGGGGTAGGGTTACATCTGCTAAAGTTCCTGAACTTGACTATATGCAGATACAGCCATTCTTAGCATCCGTAAGATCCCTGCTACAGTGCACTGGTGTGTCATGCTGAAACCCCCCCACCTTCAGCCTTTTTGCAGATGCTTGACAAGTAAGGCCTACACATGTGTCAGTTTGCAGTGTCCCATTTACTGAACACCACATGTTACAGCCTAGTCCCAGCTGATAATGTGGACCACAGTAATACGTTATGCCATAGTGTAACTCTGCAACAGTTGCCATTGTACTACTGGTATATACACTGGTGTTGCACTGTATATGGGTGATGTTTCAAACATGTCCCTACTGTAGGCCGTGTCTCCTACCATTATATTACATCCTGTGGACACATTCTGCAATGACAGGATGTTAGTTATCTTGCAGGTGTCTGACATACCCTTCCAGTACCACATCATGGTCACCACTGTAATGCCATGCATTTAACAGCAACCATACGTGCACATATACAGCATGCATTCTGGGTAGGTGTGTTAGATGTGTGCATGGAATATACCATAGCCATTACATGCCCAGTGTACTGGCGAGCATCAACATAAACCATACTCACCAGCTATAGGCTGCTGCCTTGGTGGTATACCAGAGGGACCTACATAAGAGGGTGAGAGATACAAAGTTAGTGGCCACACCTGTGGCATTGCTACAGGGTGGGTGCAGCATTACAATACATCAACAGTACATGTCCACAATACTACTACATATGCACATCTGTTTATCACTACTATGCAGCAACAAACTATATCTATGACATGTCAGATATGCATGATCTACCTGTACAGATGTGGATGCATAAGCAACAGTGGTCTACTGATGTGCCCTGTGGCCTTACCTGTATGCTCCTCAGCCAGTGTGTGGGTAACACCCACCTCCACAATGGTGCCCGGCAGTTGTTGGCTATGCGGATGGACAGGTGCCATGAGGCTGGCTATGAGCTCGTCAACACATGTCGGAAGGGATGGATGGCCTCCCCGTGTTGCAAGATGATCCCCCTAGACTGCAGCAGCATGCCGACGGGCATTGCAAAGCAGGTCAGAACAATGATGTCAGACCTGCTCATAACTGCAGTTGTGCACTCCGACATCACTGACCCTGTGGAACTAGGTCGTTCCACAGGGTGGTCCACTCCTGCTGCTCATGGGTGGCCTGGCCAAACAAGACAGGGTAGTGCTGGATTAGGTAGTTTACCAGAATGTCATTCTCAGCAGCTGAGTAAGCCGGGAGCCTTCCATGTGACATCTTGCCTGAAAGACATAAAGATGGAAACATGTATAAGCAAGTCATACAGTGAAGTTACCACAGTTCTTAATACACATCACTATCACCCCCCCCCATCATATCATTGACAACAAACTGTACACATAACTCAATAGGTATGGCTACAGCTTACCTACCAGTGGGACGGGTATTATATTGTACCACACTTTGCGTGATGTGTTTGTAGCTATGTTCCCTGTGTGGACACTATCATTGCTGGCCTGTTACAGATTATTCAACTGCATGCCATTGTCAAGGCCACTATGGTTCCATATATGCCTGTGGTATGCTTACTATGTGATTGCTGCACATCTGACATTCTGTGTTATTGGGGATATCTATGCATGCTGTTGGACATGTTCCAGGATTGTGTAGACTATTACTATACACATATGTTCTATAACAGTGACACAATAGCATGTTTATGGACTATTGTCCAGCAGAACCACCTCTCCAAGCTCATCTGCCCATGTTACCAGGCCAGATCACATGTAGGACCCACCCTGGGGCCTCTTCATGTATTGGTCCAGCAATACCTTCAGGTGGAACCAACTCAGGGGATGTTGTCCCCTCCAGGGGCACACACAGACATGATCTTGTTCCCCGAGGTCAGGTCCAAGGTCTGTTCCATAGCGGGCTCCATAGATACATGTGGGATGTGCTACATCACCTTGAAGCACCCAATACACATTCACAGGGTCCACATGCTCCTCCTGCTCAGCCTCCAGGCCAGGCACCTTCGGGACATGGACTGCTATTGTGACTAGCAGTGTTTGGAAGGCTTGTTCCCATTGTGTCCCTATTGGGGCCCATGGGGCTTCCACATCACAGTCCACACACACCATCCAGGGTGTTTACCCACCACATGTGTCACATACCACCCCTGTAGGCTGTCCTCTATATCTACCAACCCTGACCACCTCCACAACTATACCTGCCATATTTCCCCATATTCCCATTCCATACTTCACAGACAAGGGCAATGTGGTCCCAACAAGGGGTTCACATGTGACATACCCACCCATGTTACACACACTGACAGCTGTAGATATCTGTGTATGATGTATTACCAGTTGGAGATATTGGTTCATGTGACATGTTCTTTAGATGGACAGTTGCATTCAAACAGTTTTAGTTAGTGTTGTTTAAACTGTGGACTGAACAGGGAGTACTTTATGTGATCAGTTCAATCAGAAGGAAGTGACTGCCATACTTTTGGGGCCAGTGCAGAGAAGTGAAGGCTAGTAGAAGAGCAATTTGAAGGGAGTTTTAAGGATGGACCAGATCTGGCTTGGCTTCTTGGGTTATGGGTTAGAGTGCCAGTAAAAGGTTTGGAAGAGTTTTGGGAGGGGTGTCAATTTTGAGTATTTTGAAGAATAATGTATCAAGAAGAATACTTGATCTGGCCTGGTCTGGAAGCCACTTAGCCTTTGAAAGAATAAGGCAGTGGTATTCATTATATGGTGAGTTAGCTACCAATCAACATACTGTATTTTATTAGAGAGAGAGCTTGAAGTGGTCACTGTGAGGCATCCTGCTCCCTCCCCTTGTTTTACATGCTTCTACCTACAAGCTATTCTGATTAACATCACCAGGTTGGGATCCACAACCCTACATCGCTTGCAACAGTCAGTTTTGTGCCATGTAAGCCTCCAATTGCATAATGGTGATCAGATGATAAGAGACATTGTCTTCCCTCCCCCAGCTATAGGTTATCTTTTGCCAGCCCTGATCTTATTCAGGTTATGTGGGTCACAGTCCGGGTTTTAGCCACCTGTAACGCAAAGACAGGAATCCATCATATTTTATTGTTATGAACAGATATTATAATTTATTGAATTTAGGTGTAATTCAGAAAGGTAATACCTACTTTATAACCTTGGTATATACTGCTTAAGAGTGTTATTCATAAAGGACTTAAGGCCGGCATTCATTGTGTTAGTGACTTAAAGTGATACAGTGGTGATTTTGAAAAAAGGTTCTTAGTACACAGTGTAAGTGAGTTAATGCTTTAATTCATTGTAATTCTGACACATTGGAATGATCCCGTGACAAGGTTTTTGGTACTCTGTATATAAGTGAATTACAGTGATGTAATAGTGATACATAACAGTAATTGATAGAAATGATTCTTGGTACAATATAATGCTAATACAGATGAGGCACTCAGAGAGAAATGGGTGCGTACACAGAGAGAGAGAGAGAGAGAGAGAGAGAGAGGGGTATTTACATAATAGTGTTTACATTACACAGTAGCAGAGAACTTCACAGAACATACATGCAAGGATATGTCAGGCAACCCTATCAGTAGATTGATGTCAATTTCCACAACTGCTGTATCAGTGAAAATGTTTTGCCAAAAGCACTTTTACCAGCGGGGAAAATTTCCTTTTCTCTACTGATGTGTGACCTCAAAAATAGGTATATTTATGTTCAGGGGTGTCTTCCCACAAGGAGGGTGTGCAAGGTAGTTCACCATCCTCAAAATAAAGATTTTCTCCAAATTTTACTGAAAGCATTTCAGTGTTACATTTTTGGAGTTTTTGCTGCCTCGGTGAAAGGTGTTGATAGACTGACATGATACCTGTGTCAGAGGAGAAGAGCAAAAAGTACAGACACCTGACCAATTCAAAGACATAAAATGTATTGAGTAAAATAGATTACATCATGTAAAACCTGTTATGCAAAAAGCAGCTATTTGACAAAATCCGGCGCGCCTTTCCAGTCTATGTTGCTGGTTAAAATGGAGTACAAGAAGAGTAGGTAAGGTGCATGAAAATAAAGCAGGTTTAAAAATTCAGTCCCAGAACTCCCTAAGGATCTTCAATCCCATCCCAACAATGCCAAAGTAGTCCAGGGCATCAGGGGTGTAGGAAGAGGGCTGGTAGCCCCAGTCTATATGCCCTCGTATATGTTGTTAGAGTTACATAAGTAATGGGAACAGAAAATGTGTACTCTATCTTTGATTATGATTCTTTTAGCATGCCACTTCTGATTTCCACTCTATATATAATACATGTATGTATATGTTGTGTCTTGTCAGTCACTCTGTATATGTCATTTGTCTAGTGCCTTTACTCCCCTAACACCAACTATGATATTCACTTTGTATATAATACATGTATGTATTGCATTTTGTCATTCACTCTGTATGTAATGTCATGTCACTATTGTGTAGCTATTGTGTTTTCTCTGTGCCAGGACTGAAATAGGCACATTGAATCAGTGCTCTACCCCAGTCAACAAATTCAAAATAAAATAAATAAGTGGGATAAATGCATCAGCCAGAAAATATAGGCCCAGGAGAAGCTAACAAATGGGAAACTTTACAACAACAACAAAAACACTAATAAGCCTGTTTTTCCAGATCTGTGTCATACTCAGCTAGGTACATACCAGCCATGGCATTTTCATCTCAGTAGTCAGAAACAGTATTAAAACAGCTTGCATATTACAAAATGGAATATTCTAACAATATTCAATGCAAGGAGCTTCACAGATGTGCACTGATATCTTCATCCATTATTCTAAACAAGTGAAGGATTTGGAAGCCCAACCCTTGAGGAGAAAACAAATCAGTCAGAGGTTACTTCTCCTTTGATACAGGAACTATGTGATTCTGCCCTTCCATTAAAGCATCCTCTGTTAAAGACAATTGTCATCTTGTGAGGAAAAATGTTAGCACTATTGGTAAAGCTGGCACAATTCTGAAAGGAGAGCACATCAGTATTAACTAACTGACTCAGCTTGATAAAGACCTTACTAAGATTTCTTGATTATGAGGATCTGCTAGTTTATTCTGAGCCTATGTTGTATGCTAGCATCATTCATTGTCAAGTTTCTTGGTTTCTTTAATCTATCCGAAGCCTTAAAAATAACCACCAACAGTATGGATACATTTTACTGCCTGCTATCATTTTTAAGACATGTTTTTTTTTTTCTTTTACGTCTTTGCTACTCTTTCTTTAGTTCTGTGGAACTATCTTAGATCAACAATGACGAGCATTTTTCAAATAGTTACTTTTGGTGCAATGCAGTCTTGTTTCTACCTGTATAATCTTTACTTTTATCCAGCCAATCACAACTCCCACCCTGCAGTTGCAGCCACCACATTTGAAGTCTATGTAATATTATTTAACCTACACATATGCCTCTCAACTGTGCAGACATTTGCCTCATATTTTTGGGCTTTCCTCATAAACTTAGTGGTTTTCTGGCAAAGCACTGAAGATTGAGGTCTCTAAATAATGACATACATTTAAGTTTTAGATTTCATATCCTTCAGAAAATGCATGCTGATACAATTCATGTTATTTTAGCAACTTTCTGAGTTTATAAGAGCAATATTTGAATCTCCCCCTATTTTTGGCATTTGTCATCCCCCCCATTATTTTTGGCTTTGTCCATATTTCTTATGCTAAAGACTGAGAGTTGTGCCCCCACACAGCAAACACAATTTACCACACATTAAAATATTCTATCCAAGTTACTTCACGCATATCGCAATCCAAATTAATATTGCCAAAAATAGCTGGTTGATTTCTGCCAGCATCATTGTAAAACAGAATAACAACACTCCTCTCACTAAACCATTCCTCTCATCTCAACTGTCCACACAAAATACAAAGCCTGAAATATTACTCAAAACATCTGGTTGATGACTGCCACCAGTACAAATAGTAAAAACTCTTCTGTCACTGACATCGAGCCTTCATCCTCCTCTCTGTCCACAATTTTGCAGAATTTCCTACCCTCTTTCCCTTGTACTTCTCTGGTGAGCCATTGTAAAAAAATTTTTTCAGGTACCTTTGCGCCTACATTTGAATACACTGAGGTTTATACTCTTGTGATGTCTCAATATTTAAGGTGATTTGGACCAATGGATGGGTAACTGGAAATTCATACCTGATCTGGTGCCCATGTCTCACCACCAACACCTACAATAGTAAAATGCCTATCCTACCTGAACAAAGAAGGGATATAAATATAACTGTATTAACAACACATGACAAGAAGCACATTTAACATGAGTAGTTTTTACTTAAAAGTAGTCATCATCTTCTTTCAGATTTTCCCGTTAGGGGTCGCCACAGCGGATCATCTCTTTCCATTTCTTCCTATCCTCTGTATCTTGCTCTGTCACACCAACCGCCTGCATGTCCTCTCTCACCATGTCCATAACCCTTATCTTGGGCCTTCCTCTTTTCCTCTTACCTGGCAGCTCCATCCTTAGCATCTTTTTCCCAATATACCCATCATCCCTCCTCAGCACATGTCCAAACCAACGCAATCTCGTCTCTCTTGCTTTGTCTCCAAACTGTCCCACATGAGCTGACCCTATAATATACTGATTCCTAATCCTATCCATCCTAGTCACACCGAGTGCAAATCTTAACATCTTTAACTTTGCCACATCCAGCTCTGACTCCTGCCTTTTTGTCAATGCCACTGTCTCCAACCCATATAACATAGCTGGTCTCACTACCCTCTTGTAGACCTTCCCTTTCACTCTTACTGGTACTCGTCTGTCACAAATCACTCCTGACACTCTTCTCCACCCATTCTACCCTGCCTGTACTCTCTTCTTCACCTCTCTTCCACATTCACCATTACTCTGAACTGTTGATCCCAAGTACTCAAACTCATCCACCTTTACCAACTCTACTCCCTACATCCTCACCATTCCTCTACCCTCCCTCTCATTTACACACATATATTCTGTCTTAGCCCTGCTGACCTTCATTCCTCTGCTCTCTAGAGCATATCTCCACCTCTCCAGAGTCTCCTCAACCTGATTATTACTCTCACTACAGATCACAATGTCATCTGCAAACATCATAGTCCACAGGGCCTCCTGTCTGATCTCATCTGTCAACCTGTCCATCACCACTGCAAATAAGAAAGGACTCAGAGCTGATCCTTGATGTAATCCCACTTCCACCTTAAACGGATCTGTCACTCCCACTGCAGTCCTCACCACTGTCACACTACCCTCGTACATATCCTGTACCATTCTTACATACTTCTCTGCCACTCCCGACTTCCTCATACAATACCACAACTCTTCTCTAGGCACCCTGTCATATGCTTTCTCCAAGTCTATAAAGACACAGTGCAACTCCTTCTGACCTTCTCTGTATTTCTCCAATAACACTCTCAGAGCAAACATTGCATCTGTAGTGCTCTTGCCTGGCATGAAACCATACTGCCCATAACTTCAAGCTGTGACTGATCAGTTGTATCCCTCTGTAGTTACTGCAGCTCTGCACATCACTCTTATTCTTAAAGATAGGTACCAAAACACTTTTTCTCCACTCCTCAGGCATCCTCTGACTTTCCAAAATTTCATTAAACAATCTAGTTAAAAATTCCACTGCCATTTCTCCTAAGCACCTCCATGCTTTCATTGGGATGTCATCTAGGCCACAGCCTTTCCATTTTTCATCCTCTTCATAGCTGTCCTTACTTCCTCCTTGGTAATCTGTTTCACTTCCTGATTCACTATCCCCACATCATCCAACCTTCTCTCTCTCTCATTCTCTTCATTCATCAGCCTCTCAAAATACTCTTTCCATCTAGTCAACACACTCTCCTCTCTTGTGAGTACCTTTCCCTCACTATCCTTTATCACCCTTACTTGCTGCACATCTTTCCCAGCTCTGTCCCTCTGTCTAGCCAATCGGTACAGGTCCTTTTTTCCCTCTTTAGTGTCCAATCTCTCATACAACTCTCCATACGCCTTATCCTTAGCTTTCACCACTTCTCTCTTTGCCATGCGCCTCATCTCCTTATACTCATGTCTACTTTCTTCATCTCTTTGACAATCCCACTTCTTCTTCGCCAGCCTCTTCCTCTGTATACTCTCCTGTACTTCCTCATTCCACCACCAGGTCTCCTTGTCCTCCTTCCTCTGTCCAGATGTCACACCAAGCACCTTTCTAGAAGTCTCCCTTACTAGTTCTGCTGTAGTTACCCAGCTATTCGGTAACTCTCCACTGCCTCCCAGTGCCTGTCTTAACTCTTCCCTAAATTCCACTTCACAATCACCCTTTTTTAACTTCCACCATTTAATCCTTGGCACTGCTTTCACACTCCTCCTCCTCTTCTTGATCATCAACGTCATCCTACAGACCACCATTCTATGCTGCTTAACTACACTTTCCCCTGCCACCACTTTACAGTCTCCAATCTCCTTCAGACTGGCCCTCCTACATAGGATATAATCCACCTGTGTGCATCTTCCTCCACTCTTGTACGTCACCCTATGCTCCTCCCTCTTCTTAAAATACGTATTCACCACAGCCATGTCCATCCTTTTCGCAAAATCCACAATCATCTGACCTTCTGCATTCCTCTCCTTAACACCATACCTACGCATCACTTCCTCATCCCCTCTGTTCACTTCACCAACATGCCCATTGAAGTCCACTCCAATCACTAGTCTCTCACCCTTGGGTACACTCACCACAACTTCATCCAACTCACTCTAAAATTTCTCTTTCTCATCCATTGCACACCCAACTTGTGGAGCATATGCACTAACAACATTCATCATTACAACATCAATTTCGAGCTTCATAAACATCACTCTGTCAGACACTCTCTTCATGTCTAAAACACTCTTGGCATATTGTTCCTTTAGTATAACCCCTATCCCATTTCTCCTGCCATCCACACCATGATAGAACAATTTGAACCCGTTTCCTAAACACCTGGCCTTACTTCCCTTCCATCTGGTCTCTTGCACACACAATATATCAACCTTCCTTCTCTCCATCATATCAGCTAGCTCTCTTCCTATACCAGTCATACTGCCAACATTCAAAGTTCCTACCCTCACTGCTACACTCCTAACCTTCCTCCTCTCTTCCTGCCTTTGGGCATGCCTTCACCCTCCTCTTCTCCTTCAGCCAACAGTAGCCCAGTTTCCACCAGCACCCTGTTGGCTAACAGTACTGGTGGCGGTCATTGTTAACACAGGCCTCGACCAATCCGGTATGGAAATATGAAATTTTTGTGCCATAAGTGATGTGGCAGAATTTTTACGCCGGATGCCCTTCCTGACGCAACCCTCCCCATTTATCCAGGCTTGGGACCGGCACAAAGAAATGCACTGGCTTGTGCGTCCCCAGTGGTTGGGTTCTAGTAAATAAATGAAAAAAAGTTTTTGTTAAGTTCAGATACACAAATAAAAACCTTTTTCTGATATAAGTCAAACAATAGAATACAGTAGTATAGAAAATGAACCCAAAGTCTAATTTAATGTAAGATATTTCTAAATGTAAATGGCTTACTAGTCTTTAAATTCTACTTTATTAAACAATTTTGGTGTTCTAGTATTACACAATTGTGTGTAATTTCGTTCTTTTATTTAGTAAGTTAATCTATTTTCATTAACTTGAAAATAGCACTGAGAAATTAAGGAATCTTAACACTGGTACCTTATGTAAATACATTCAAGAATTTTTTATTTGTTTTTTTGAGATAATTTGCTTAAAACTATGACATAGTCATTATAAGGGATGTTCTGGCATGTGAAGGCACATTTAGTTAGATCTGAAAATTTCCAAGAAAAGCCCACAGTTGCAGTAGTGCAAGTAAGTGCTACCTAGAATAAAATGTTACAAATAATATTAATGTTCCATACTGTCATTACTGGAACATAGACTAAAATTCCAGACGTTATGTAGTCCTATCTCACAGTAATTCTTGCTGGATGGGTTTGAGCTGACATTCGGCTCTGACTCAGCCTATACTAAAGCTCGAGAGCTTTTTACTGGCTTGAGCCTAGCCCCTATCCTATGGTGCCTCACGGCAATTCCCCAGATCTTGTTTGCCGTGAAAGCTTCCAGGTTGTGTCTTACTGGCTCGTTGGCTAAGTAGAATGATTTTTTACTTATTTAGTCTTTTTCTACCACCTTTTTCTGTCATATATACATATTAATACTTTCTTCTGTATCGTGCTTCTGTTTTTTGAAAGTTTCAACCCCTATTCCCCCCCTTAGGACTGTACGGCCCGTTTAAATTAGAGGGCCGTAGTGCCCGTTTAAGTTAGAGGGCCTTTCCTCCCTGTGTGTGTGTGACGGTTATAAAAAAAAAAAAAAAAAATTCTTCTTCTTCCTTATACTTTTATTTTTCAGTCTTTAACTATGTCTAAAGATAAAAATAAGGATCATAAGGATCATCGTCCTTTGGGCTTCAAAAAATGTGACAGGTGTGCGCAGAAAATGTCTCTTACTAACAGCCACATCAGTTGCGTATATTGTCTGAGCAAAGCCCATTTACAGGAACCTTGCTCCTTCTGTCATGCTTTTAGTACAAGAGTGTTAAACTAAGGGAAGAGAAAGCTTATTGACAGGGGTCTCATGACCAGTTCTTTCCAGGAACAGCTGGAACTTGGTCAGGCAGCTCAAAAATCTTCAAAGAGAAAATCATCTGCCCCAACATTGGAGCCCACCAAAAAGTCTAAAGCGTCGGAACCAAGGAGTTCCGGTTCCAACTCTGCTTCATCTTCAGTGCAGTCTATTCCATCAGTTCCGAGACAGTCTTCGGTACCGAAGGTTTTGTCTGATATCGAGACTGTATCTCCTATTTTGAGATCTCCTATTTTGGAGAGAAACAGGTCTCCTTCAGTTTCCACCAGATCCTCCAGGACCCTATCAGATGAGGACATTGAGAGGGTGGTGAAGAGGGTGCTTTTGGATCCAGCTCTGGCTAGAAAATTGACCTCTCCAGACCCAAGGGTCTCGGAGCCATCCCCTGTACCGATCACTGTTCCTACTCTGACTGCTTCACTCTCAGAGCCTATTACGTCAGGTTCCTCTGTCTTCGATCCTTCAGCTCCAGAGATTCAACCTGTTTCCTTGGAGCCAATTATTCTATCCTCTATGGCTCAGTCAGGAGCCAGGGGTTCTGGTAGCCAATGCTCTCATGTCGATTCTGAGGGGCACAGTCACCCTGGGTTCTCTTCGGAACTGACCCTACCTCTCGGAGCCTCGGCTCAACTCAGCTCAGCTCCCACTTCTGCTTTGGTGCCGTTCCCTCTTGCTAGGAGTTGACCATCTGCCCCCTTGGAGTGGAGGTCTTCTTCAGATCAGGGGGGAAAGGCTTTCAAAGCTATAGAAAAGGCTTTATCCTCTGCCAAAGCCATTTCCTTTGGAACCTGTGTCCCACTAGCAGCAGGTAGCAACCTCTTCCCCCCTGCCTCCCCCACAGCGTAAGGAACCAGAGGCCTAAGTAGCCCCCATTGGAGGTGCCCCCTCTTCTGAGACCTCCCCAGATTATCCCACTGGAGAGCTCCCTTGGAAGAGGGTATGTAAGAGGAAACATGTTGACTCCCCTCAGTTTGTCACATCAGGCACTGATTTAGAGGAATCAGAAGGGTCCCCTAGATCTCCCTCTGAGGATGTCTCCTTCTCTGACATCCTAGAAATCCTTAAAAAGAGGGGTGATTGAAAGACCTCTAACCTTAGTGAGGATGAATCTGTGTATCTTGAGGCCTTTGGCTCCCGACCTTCCACCTCTTGGGTGACACCACCTTATGACCAACTTTTGGGGGTCATTTCGCGGAAAGCATGTACCTCTCCAGATTCAGTGGAAGCCGTCTCGAGGAGACCAAACAAATTTATGACAGCACCTGAGGACAAGTCTTTCCTTAGCAAGGGAGTTCCAGCTGATGCTATGGTGGTAGCAGTGGCCACCAAGAAGGAATTAGCTGAGACGTCTTCTAATATCCATCCTCCTAACAAGGAGTCCAGGATGATGGATAGGTACAGGAAGTGTGCTTTTTCGTCAGTGGCATTTACACTAAGATCGCTGAATTACTTGACTCATTTCACTCATCTGCAGAGGGATCTCCTGAAAGAGTTAGGAGATACCCTCCAGGGTTCAGTAGTTTCAGTTTCCATGGACAAGGTTTCCACGCAGCTCTCCACCCTTACTTCCATAGCTAACTCCTCCATGAGGCTGATCTCATATGTGGCACATGGAGAGAGTAGGGCAGCCACAGCAGGAATATCCCTCAGGAGACATTCGTGGATGCAGATTTGTAATTTTACGGAATTCTTCAAGTCTGACTTCACTAACATTTCCTTTGATGGTTCATCTCTTTTTGGACCCCAAGTGAAAGAGACTTTGACTAGGTGCGAGCAGGAAGGAAAAACCTTATCTGCCATTGGAGTCCATTTCTCTCTCCTGTCCAGACCCTATCCCAAGGGTAATACAGGTGGGAAAATGTGGTTCCGCAAATCCCAAAAAGGTTTTCCTCAGGCACAAGGTCAACCCTCCCCCAGGGGCAGAGGGGGAGGATATAATGGAAGACGTTACCCTCGTGACAGAGGAGGTATGCAACATCAGGGAGACAGAGAAGCTTTCTCTGATCGTCCCTTCCATCAGCCCTGAGGGGTTGCCCAACTGTCCGTCTCTGGAGGCAGTCGGGGGTCGTATATCGCTGTACCCAAGCGCCTGGCTAACTCTAACTCAAGATCATTGGGTACACACAGTAATATCCAGAGGTTAGCTGATCCCCTTTATTTCCAAACCCCCAACAAACCGGTCTCTTCCAGATGTACCACCCATCCAAGTAGACCGTGCATCATCAGAGGTCATCTCGTTGCTACAAAAAAGAGTCATCCAAGAAGTCCCCGCAGAGTAAGTAGGATCCAGAACTTACTCTCGATTCTTTTTAGTTCCAAAAAAGACAGGGGACTGAAGATCAATTCTAGATCTCAGCAGGCTCAACAAGCATGTAAGAAAATCAAAGTTCCGAATGGTCACTCTGCAGTCAATATTTCTCTTTATTGGGAAAGACAACTGGATGTGCTCAATTGATCTGCAGGATGCATATTACTACATCAAAATGGACAGGTGCTCCAGGAGACACTTATACTTCCGGCTGGGAGCCAGCCGTTTTCAGTTCAGAACACTGCCCTTTGGCCTCACTACAGCCCCCAGAGTGTTTACCAAATGCATGGCAATGGTGACAGCTCACCTGAGACGTCAAGGATTCCAGGTGTTTTCATATCTAGACGACTGGCTCCTTACTGCTACCACCAAGCATCAACTCATAAGAACCAGGGACGAGACTCTTTCCTTGTGCGCCAGCCTAGGCATCACTGTCAACTTGCAAAAGTCAGTCTTATCTCCCTCGCAGCATATTGTATATCTAGGCTCAGAATTAGACACAACCACCATGTCAGTAAAGCTAACACAGGAAAGAGTGGAATCTCTATGCAGTCAGATCAGATCCTTATTAAACAAACAAAGATTCCAGGCCAGAGTAGTACTTCAAGTCCTAGGGACTATGGCTTCCGCCATCTTATTAGCTCCTCTTAATCGTCTACATATGAGGATTCTCCAATGGATGCTGTTTGCACAATGGTTGATGCAAGACCTTCCATTATCTCACCAGATATTAATAACAAACACATGCAAAAGGGATCTGACATGGTGGTTACACACGAAACAACTTGTCATAGGTCATCCACTTGTTCCTCCCCGAGAGAAAGCAGTTTTGACCATGGATGCTTCCCAGATTGGGGGGGGGGGGACATTATCTGGGAAAGACAATCCAAAGTACTTAGCAAAACCACGAGAACCACTTACACATCAATGTTCTGGAGATGAAAGTGGTGCTATATGCGTTGCAAGCACTTCACAGCTCCCTTCCCACTGGAACGATTGCAATTCAGTCAGACAACATGTCTGTTGTGTGGTACATAAACAAACAAGGGGGAAGCAAGTCTTACCCGCTTTGCAGAGAGGCCTTAAGAGTTTGGAAATGGGCGATGGATACTCAACGCTTCCTGATAGCAACGCGTATCCTGGGGAAATCCAACATAATAGCGGACAAACTCAGCTGAGCAATTTTGATGCCTTACAAGTAGTACCTAAATCCAATGGTTGCAAAAGAAATCTTTCACAAATGGGGCCAGCCTTGCTGCGATCTATTTACAACTCACCTGAACACCAAATGCAGCAGGGACCCAGGGATGCTCTAGTTCACGATTGGCCCCCGGGACTTCTCTATGCCTTTCCTCCCTTTCCACTCATACCCAAAGTAATACAGAAAGCAAGACAGTTGAGAACTTCCTTGATCCTCATTGCTCTGTACTGGCCTCGACAAGTTTGGTTTCCTTTCCTGTGGCCCTACCTTTTGGAGGAACCATGGATTCTGGATCCATCTCCAGATCTCCTGATTCATCAATCGGAACAGTTCCACTCCTCCATCCACATCCTCAAATTAACAGCATGGCTGCTCCAATTCCACATATAGCCAGGTGCATTCTCTTATCTCCAATGGTTAAACACATCCTAATTTCATCCCATAAACCTTCCACTCAGAAACTGTATTCTAGCAAATGGAAAAGGTTTTTCTTTTGGGCTACAAACTGGGGCTTAGATCCATATACAGCTCCTTTAGAATCCATTTTATCCTTCCTAATAACAATTTTTCATGAAGGAGTGGCAGCCGCTACAGTTAGAGTTCAATTAGCTGCCATTTCCAATTTCCATTTTGGTTTCATGGGAAATCCAATCATGCAGCACTCCCTCTGTAAAACCTTCTTAAAAGGAGTTCTTCTTCTTAGGCCCCCAATAAAATAACTTTTAGAACCATGGAACTTAAATTTAGTCCTCTCATCTTCGATGTCTACACCCTTTGAACCATCCTCATCATCAGACTTAAAATTGTTATCATGGAAAACCCTGTTCTTGGTAGCTATAACATCAGCTAGGAGAGTCTTGGAACTTCAAGCCCCAACTATTTGATCTCCTTACATTATCTTTCACAAGGATAGAGTCTCTCTTAGGACAAACCCTTCCTTTCTCCCTAAGGCATGCTCAGAACACAACCTGAATACTACCATTGAGCTACCTGTGTTTTTTCCAAACCACTCTCTAATAAATCAGAGTATAGACTTCACCAGCTAGATATCCACAGGATACTCAGATTCTATATACACAGGACCAAAGAGTTCAGGAAATCTAATCAACTTTTTGTTTCCTTTTCTGACAAAAAATGGCTTACCTGTTTCAAAAATTACTCTTTCAAAATGGCTTTCAGATTGCATATCCTTTGCTTATCAACAAGCTGGTAGACAATTACCGTTATAAGCTAAAGGTCGCTCTAATAGGGCTGTAGCTACTTCATATGCCTTTAGATCTAGGCTCCTAATTGATACTATTTGTGCAGCAGCTACTTGGGCAAGACCACATACATTTGTCACTCATTACAAATTGGATTTGACCTCCTGGGACAGGTCATCCTTTGGGTCCACTGTGCTGAAGAATCTCTTTCCTTGAGCCACCCGGGATAAAGGTGCTAGGGATGCTCTCCCATCCAGCAAGAAATACGGTGAGATAGGACTACATAACATAACGAAGTTATGTACTTACCATAACATTCCATGTTTGTAGTCCATCTCGCCTATATTCTTGCGTCCCTCCCTCCAACCCCCTTCCTGTTTCTAGGGGATCTAGTGGACCTCTTTTTTGGGGCTGCCTGACTTTGCTTTTTATTGTCCACCTGGAATGGATTATGTTTCTAATCATTTGCTGTATTTATACAGCTTCTTTCTTATTATTATTACTTGATAGGTATTTATTACTTTCTTGTTACTGCGGTGGTGGTGCTGCTGTAGCGTTGTTGCCTCACAGTAAGACATTGTCCTGTTCGATTCTCAGCTAGAGCGTCTTCTGTGTGGAGACATGCGTGAATGGGCGTACCTTCGTTGAAGGGTGTGCGTCAGGGCCGGTAACTCGGCACGTAAAAATCTACTGCCAATCATTAGTGGACTGGAGTTCCACTGTGGCGACCCCTAACCGGGAAAAGCCGAAAGACACAACAACATTTATTACTTTCTTGCAAACTAGATCTGGGGAATTGTCGTGAGGCACCATGGGATAGGGGCTAGCCTCGAGCCAGTAAAAAGCTCTTGAGCTTTAGTATAGGCCGAGTTGGAGCTGAATATCAGCTCCGAACCCATCCAGCAAGAATATAGGCGAGATAGACTACAAACATGGAACATTATGGTAAGTACATAACTTCTTTTTTTGGCTTGTGCTATGAAAACACAATGGAGGATACAATTTAATTTTAAAATGACTAGTTCTGAATTATTTAAGGTATTGTGCTGACAACTTTGGATTTCTGGATGCAAGTATTCAGCAATCTGAGGATCCAGTTTGTCTAGAAGGAAATAAAAAAGAAAGAAAGGAAGAAGCTCACAACAAATAAGGAAGAAAAATAAACTGATTACTGACTGTAAAGGAAAGAGAATACGTAGCAAAAAGGACACTGCTTTGTTATGTAACACACTGGTTACAGGGAATTATGCTATTTCTCTATCAGAAAACCTTGGGTGTACGGAAAAAGGCATAATTTTTCCAATAGACAAGGTAAAAAAAGAGACAAGGGGCAGTAAAAAGGAAGAAATCAAAACTGGACATGGAAGAATTGAAGAACATTAGTGTAAGAAAAAAAGAAGAGAACGACAGATGTTGACTATTTGGTTCAAGCTGTGGATTTAAAATACCAGCTGGATGAGAATTTAATACACAGTGAAAACAGTGGGATTAATAAGACTAATGGTGATGAAGATCTATCCTTTGTAACAATTGATAGAGCAGCTATTACTGTATTAGAAGCTGAAGATTCTTCAGAGCTGGCCAGCAAAGATATTCTTTTAATTGGAGATTCAATTATTAGAGGAACTGATACTTATTTTTGCAGAGAAGATAATGAACATTGAGTAGTGTTATGTTTGCCAGGAGCAAAAACAGAAGAAGTGAGACAAGCCTTGTTTTTTTATTCATGTTGCTACAAATGATGTCATCCGCAAGGATTCTCTGACTGTTAGTAGGGAACTGACAGCTGTCTTAGATAGTATAGCTTGTACTGGTGTTAGGACGCATTTTTCACAAATCACACATAGAAAGGATAGTGAGCTTATTGTGAATGAAAATATTTTTTTGGTAAATACCTACATGGAAAAAATGTCCTGTTTTAAGTAATGGAAATGTGTAAAGCATCCAAGCCTTGTTTTGGGCACACACGTGTTCAGACAAGATGGCGTACATTTGTCTAGATGAGGGGAGAAAAATTTTGCAGCAGATATTTTGCAATATTTGACAAACACTAGGCAGGATTTTTGCCATGTCGAAAATTTAACAGCCGACAGATAGTAAAATTTGATGCCTCTCTGATGGTTGTTAATGTTAGGAGCATTAATAATAATATTTTTTTATTGGAAAATTTGCTACGTTCCCACAAGACTGATGTTGTTATTGTTTCTGAAACATAGTTATAGTTACAGAACAACTGGAAACCAGTTCTGTCAGGGTATAAATGTTTTTACTGTAACAGACATTCCAACAAAAAAATCAGGTGGATGTGTTATGATAGGGATTAAAGATAATTATGAGATCTGTGATTATTACATGTTCAGTGATAACACCAATACTATAGATTGTGTAACTGTGACAATAAAGACAACCCTGGAACATATAACAATTGATGGAGTGCATAGAATAGACCACCAAAGTCAAGTGCAGATGACCAAGAGGAATTCACACATTTCTTGCATGAAACAGAGGAGGGAAGAATAATATTAGCTGGGGACTTAAATTTACCAGAAACAGACTGGAATAATATTGATTCAACAATGTAAGTAAGGAAGTTATTCCCAACATATATTCAGGAACAACAATTGTTTCAGATTCTAAAAAAACTTCCAGGAAATGGAACATACTTTACATTGTGTTTCTAAAGAAATTACTGTTACTTCAAGTCAAGTTTTACCACCATTGATGAGCAGTCATCATGGGGGTTATAAAGGTTAATTTATTGCTAGATAATTCTGCCAAACTGAAATCTAAACCAATGCACAGAAGGTTAATTACAGATTATATGGCTGCAAAACGGTCCCTATGTAAAACTAACTGGAGTGAGGTGTTCAGTGGAAAAACTGCAGATGGAATGTGAAAAGTTTTGAAAGAGAAATTGTTTGACTACAAAAAATCAAAAAATATATTTAACGTCAGGATCTATCCATAAAGCATCAGGGGGATATAGTTCCATAAGAACATGACATCTGATAAAGGTGGAAGACAAAATATATATGAAATGGAAGAGAGGTTGAACTACAGCTTTGAAAACAAGTTTTCAAAACAAGCTGGTCAAACAGATTAAGAATAGTGTGAGACATGATCAAGAAAATTATGAAGAAAATTTATATAAAAATACTGAGCAAAATAAAAACCTTTTTATAAATACATAAGATGTGGAAGGAGTAATGGCACACACATTGATAAACTGTGCGTAGATTCTAAAATTTATTCTCAGACACAATAGATTATAGATATACCTCACAAAGAGGATTACTGGCCTCAAACAGATGCCCTATGCAGACTGTCTCAAAAAACTCCAGCTTTACTATGTAGCTTATCGCCTAATCCGAGGAGATCTCTGCCTAACATATAAAGCTATGATAAACCCAGAGCTGTTGGACATGCTACACCTAAAGAAATCCCAATCCCTCCGAGCTACATGCTCTAGGGATCTAAACTTTGTCACCACAATAAACAGAATATGCTGGAGGGATAGATTCCTGTCCCAGAGACTTCCCATATTCTGGAAGAGATTACCTATCTATGTCAAACAGAGCTCCCCATTAGCACTATTTAAGAAAAATCTTGATGATTGGATGGGTAATAAGAAATTCACTCCAGGGATCACTTCTGTGGCTCTGCTTGACAAGGGCAGAGGAAAATAATTTTCTTGGGTGGCGAAAGCCAGGGTACCTTTTTGGCTAGACTTGTATAGGCCCTAGGGCCAATAGCCTAGTACCTACCTACGAACCTATGAACTTATTTATAAAATCTTATGCAAAACAGTTTGGCTGCACAAAAGGGGTGATAAGTTGTGCTAGTAACATCCAGGTAACCCAGATACTGGAATCAAATTAGATTATATTGAAAAAGAACTGGGCAAACTGGATCCAAACAAAGCACAGGGAGGAGATAGAGTCAGTAACAATGACAGGAGAACACTTCAGCAAGAACTTACAGTACCATTATATCTATTATTCACTAGGTCATATTATTATGGGGAAATTCCTCAAGCTTGGAGACATGTGCTTATTAAACCTGTCTTCAAGGGAAAGGGGAGTAGGACAAACCCAGAGTCATATAGACCCTTAAGCCTACTTTCATGTTGTGGAAAAATAATGGAGACGGTAATATTGAATAAGTTATTGTCAGAATGGGATAGGTTGCGACTTGAAACCATATATCAGCATGCATATGCTGAAAACAAGATCTGTTACCACCTGTAACATGATGTTCTATAACAATATAATAACAGCTATAAATGAAAAAAAATGTGCTGTGGTGTAATTTATATATATTTAACTTCAGCATTTGAAAGGGTCATATACAAAACACTGATCAATAAATTAGTACAACTAGACATTGATGTACTCTTGATAATATGGATAGATGCATGGCTTACAAATAGGACATGACCAGTATCATATAGCAATTGGACAGGTGAAATCCTTGGTTACAGTCAAGGTGTCCCACAGGGCTTTGTCCTAGGCCTTTACTTGTTTAGATTGTATCTTACAGACCTAACTTTTTCATCTGAGGTGTTCTACAGTTTATATGCAGATGACCTGAAATTAGGTAAACTGATTACATGTGTTACAGATAGGGCATGTCTGCAAAATAACTTGACTTAATTAACTATTTGGGCACAGGAGAGTAATATGCTGATAAATACATCAAAATCTAAGCATACGAGATTTGCAAGACATAAATCAAAAGGTGAATATTTAATATAGCACACAGTGATTGAAACTATAGACTCATTTAAGGACATGGGGATATGGGTATATTGAGCTATGAGTTTTTCTAATCATATCAACCAATTCATTAATGATAGTTATAGAACTATAGGTTGTATAAAAATATTTATAAAGTCTAAGAAATCAAAAATGATGGAGTCATTGTTTGTTAGTTACATTAGACCTAAACTTGAATATGAAATAACAATATGGACATCCTATAAAAAACAAGCATGTGTAAACTGGAGCGAGTACAGCAGAAATATACCAAGGGCATCCATGGATGTGAAAATTTAAGTTATTATGAAAGACTAAAATATCTGAACTTGTATGATGCCCCTTACAGATATCTAAGAGGAGATCTCATTCAAGTATATAGTTCATTTAGAGACAACTATCTCTGGGAATGTTTGGGTTATCAAAATGTACTAGAGAATCACCAGACAACCTATATAGAAGATTCTATAGGAATGAGAAGTGTACTAATTTGTTCTCTGACAGAGTAGCTGATGCATGGAACAGACTAACAAACTACGTTAAAGCAAGCATTAGTTTATATATTTTTAAGAACAGCCTAGACACATTATAGGAAGAAGTGTTCAGGTATACTGGCAAGCTAGAAGGGCATTGATACCCATGCTTGAAATATCAGCATGTATGTATGTATGCATGTGAGTAAAAATGAGGGGGTTGTCCTTGAATAAATAATGATAGGGGCTGGCTGTGCTCAATTCAGTGTGGTATGTTTGTGGTAATTCCTAGGTGTGGTTGAAGGGGTTTGTCATTGAGCAGCACTGCCTGACATTTTTTTGCTGTGACATCATTTAGCTCATTGACGCTGACACCAAGGAGGTTTGGTTAGATAGGTGTTGATGAAATTAGTACTGGTAACTTCTGGCAACTGGGCAGAAATCATTTGTGCATGTTAACTCAGGAATGACAATGAAAGATGCATATAGTTGCTATAATTAACCAACGCCAATCTATATTTTGAATATCTCAGATAATTAAAGGAGATTTGTGTTTCCTAGAGTGTCAGTGATTGAATGAATCTGTGGCCAGACTTTTTATCTTGTTAGTCATTGTCTTGTTTTAGCTGTTGTTTGGTATGAAGTACATACTTTGCACGTCTTTAAGACATTTTTCTGCTTAGATTGTTAAGAATCTGTTAACTTGCTGCTTTATTCCAAAGGTTGTGGCCTTGAATGCTCACATTTACATAGTTAGGAGTAGTGGCACATTTCCCACATCCCAATAGCAGTTAATTTATAGTGACCTGTGGAGTATTCACACCAAGATTTGTAGATGTAGGAAGAAGGTTAGCCTTTACATTGTAGGCTTGATGTGAAGGGTTAGGACAAAGGTAACACTTGCAGTTCATGAAATCCAAAATAACACAGTGGAATGGAGGTGGTATAGAGCTGCACAGAGTCTATATATATATATATATATATATATATATATATATAGAGAGAGAGAGTACTTTTGATGGCATCTTTCTCAGAATACATCATTGAGAAAGGGAGAATAATCATACTGTCTCCACTGTAAAATAGGTTGAAACAGGAGTTAGACATTTTCCTGAGGCTTTATGCTTACTATTTTAGGTGCTGTTCTTGTATCTATGAGGTGTATGCAGGTCTAGACATGTAAAATCGTTTACATATAGTGATGTAATGACCGCCATTCTATACATCATTGAATATTTTCCTCTTATGAGTGTTGAACATTGTTTATTTTAAAATAATCTAAATACTGCTGCTTTAGAAATGTATGAGAGATTAGTTGTGTCAATTTACATGAGCTGAAACTGACATCAGGGATGTCCTATTAACCAGATCTTCACATATCCTAAGTTTTCAAAGAGAAGATACGCCCCAGGAAACATTATGCTCCATGCAGGAATAGTGCTATTCCTTCACGGAGAGGATCGTGCCCGTGTAGAACAGCAGCACCCCTTGCATATTAATGAAGGTGCGCTGCTGTATTCTCCACACAGACACAATATGTGTACGAGTGCAGGGGGTGTATCTGAGCAGTACTTACACAGTACACACTCCCCCTGCACTCTAGAATTGCTATACGGAATTCCAAAGCAACTAACAGTGTCCACGGACACTGTTATCATAACATAATAGTGTCTGTAGACAAAATACACAAAAAATCACACAAAAGCACAGCCTCCCACAATGGTCCAGCACAGATAATATCCAGAATGGGGATGCCAGTGTACATGCTGGCATACCAAACAAGTAAGCATGTTCCTCAGAGGAACATTTAAACCAATTCCCCCATGTATGATGTAGTTGTCTAGATGTCCTGCCCTAAGATGCAGAAAGCAATGTGCATACCCCTATAGTAAATAAAAATAAAACATGTTTATTTTATTTATTTTTTTCATCCCCAATAAAGTTTACACATAACTGAGCGGGTGTATGTGTCATGCAGCTGTGTATAGCATAGGTGAAATATCCGAAGGAGCTAAATAGAAACATACAGCCAAAGCAGTCAAAGTGAAATGGTGTAGTGGTTAGAGCATTCACTTAGCATGTAGTCATTCATGGTTTTAGCCCCAATGCAGTCTATTCATTTTTATATGTGAAAACAGCACTAAAAGTATCTTTTTTTATAAATAAGTAGTGAATAATATATATTTGTTAACCAGGGTAGTGTAGCAGGTCCAAATGTGAGCTGTCAGTGTAGTATAGATGTAAAACCCCCATATAAACACAAATGTCCCATACAGTATCGCCACAAAAGAATATAATGTAATGAAAGCACATGGGGGATGTTATGTAAGGGAAACATACATATCATAAGATGTCATTAAGAAGGAATCAACCCCACAATCCTGATAGTCCACAAAATGAAAGCTGAACAATGCTAAATTGTGCTCAGCTATGCTTAGCCAAAGTAAGCATTGCTTAAATTTGTATGCTTAGCCGGAGTAAGCATTGCTTAAATTTGTATGCTTAGCAATAATTAGTGTAGCTAAGCAGATTTGCGCACTGGTAAGCAGTGCTTAGCATCTACCCCTTTAAGCAATGCTTATCTATGCCAAGCAGGTTTGCCCATCACTTAGCTTAGCTCAGCATATTCAAAACCATCCAATCATGGCAAAGTGTGGGAAATCAGCCCTATTTAAATGTTGCAGGTGGGAATACAGCTTATAACCAGTTACAACTCATTACTGCCGGCACTATGGTTGGTGTTGGTGAAGGTGTACACTTTCTGGTGCAGCACTGGGGCATTCAGGAGTCCAGGGTCATGGCTGGACTCCTAGTAAAAGACCATGAAGGGAGACTGCTGCAGGACCAGTACCAGGGCTCCCAATACAAAGCAGAAGCCTGGAACCATCTCACATGTGATCTCACCAATGCCATTGGCATCCCTTGGACTGGTGAGTGAGTGAGTCAGGCACCACTTTGCTGACTTGAAGCGTAGGAAGAGGGAGCTCTTGGACCAGTGGGTCCAAGATGCATGGGTGAGGAGTGTCCCATTTGTGTGTAAGTATCGGTATCAATACATGTTTTCCAAAGTCCAGCCTGTGTATGTGATGGATAGGGATGCATAAATGTTTCTCTATCTCCTGCACAGCTGCAGATGAGAGGGCTGCAAACAGGGCTGCCCATGCCAGCAGGCTGCTAAGGCTGTGTTGCAAGGCTGGTGAGTACAAATCTAGCTTGTAGTATTAGTCGTAAATAGAAAGGAGTAAAATGTCATCTGTCAGTATTTCAAAATGGGTATGGTTTGTACTGAATAAGCAAGACATTAGCAGAGTAATAGTGATGTGCAGTGTATATATCAATAAAAGTGTCAGTACCTGTCAATAAAAGTCAAAACCCCAGACTGATTGTGTTTACTTTGGTATGTGGTGGTATGAATCAAAATGTGTACAGTTTCTGCACAGCAGCTATAGCTCTGAAAGCATTACATAATCAAGGCTCATCTGACAAAGATTGTGGAGTTGTAAAACAGGAGATTAACTATATGAAATGTTCCATGCACCAATATCTGATACCTGTATAGTAATGTGTTAACCAGTGTTTTCCAGACTGTACTATGTAAAAGTATGAATACACAGTATAATAATTATCTGCCATACATGAATGTCAGAATTATAAGGTCAGATTGTACAACCAAGAGAGTATTAGGTAGAAAACAGTCAAACAATTGGCAGCAGTTTCTCAATAGCTCATTCTGATGAAACACAAACTTTGTTATTTTTTTTTGCACAAACAGGCACGGTTCAAATCCCAGGAGTGGTAGTAAGCTGTATGCATAATTTCACCCAGGAATATGTGAATATGTGTAGAAACAGTCAGGTAATGTTAACAGAAATTTCCTCTACAGGTCTGCCAGGTAAGAAAAGGTACATCTTAGTTGTAAGAAGGCTGTACTTATACACTGTGTACAACACCCACTGTCCAACCTCAAGGCTGCTAATAACAGTAATATAAGTACATACACCAAGTAGTCTCCTCTAAGAAATGTCCTTCAAGTGTCACTGCTGCCCACACTCAGGGTGACCAATAGAATTGAAGGCAGAGTATGGCAATAGCAGACACACACACGCACGTGCGCGCACACACACACACACACACACACACACACACACACACACACACACACACACACACACACACACAGTATGAGTGCACATATGTAATCCTGCCTATGTGAATATGGGTAGAAACAGTCAGGTAGTGTTAACAGAAACTTCCTCCACAGGTCTGCCAGGTAAGAAAAGGTATACATTAGCTGTAAAAAGGCTGTAATTATACACTGTGTACAAACATACCACTGCCCAACCCAAGGCCATAGGTCGATGTAAAGTGAGGTACTACATGGAGAGTAATGATTAGAGCAATGATCACTAAAGTTTTGAGCAATTAAAGCCTATACAGTTGTTAATTGGCATCTGTCTCTCTTCCCCACCCTATCTGCACCAATAATCTAAACACATAAATCAACGGGTATGTTTTTTACCAAACCTACTGTTGGGACGTGCATTCTATTGTTCAACAAATATTTAAACATTTGACTGTTAATGTTTCCTGTTCCAATGCTATCATTGGTGGCCTTTTGCTATCAATGTAACCTGCATGCTGTTATAATGCCCACTGTGGTTCCATAGATGCATGTGTTCTGTTTGCTATGCAACTGTTCCAAATCTGTTGTTTTCGGTTAATGGGAATACCTATGCAGGCTGTTATAACTAATCCTGGAATGTGTTTTTCATGACTAACCAACATATGTTATAAAACTGCAACAACATAGCACATCTGGGAAGGCCGATCCCAGCGGATCCGCCTGTCCTGCCTTAACAGAATGTGGCACCGGGACCCAGCACATCTGGAACCCAAACCAGGACCTCCTAATCTGCTGGTCCTGCACCACCTTTGGGTGGAACTGCCTCAGGGGGTGGGGCCCACCCAGGAACAGGTGCGGACAGGACACTGTCACCCATCGTTAGGTCTAGGGATTGGTGCATAGTGAGCTTCAAAAGGAGTTTGAGGATCTGTTATGCCAGCTTGAGGGCTGCACAGCACATCTTGAGGGTCAGCCTGCCCCTCCTGCTCAGCACCCAGCACAGCCACCTTTGGGGCCATGAAGGTGCAGTGGTGACTGCCCATGGGTGAGGACCTCAGTCCCACTGTATCCATTTGGGGACTCGTGGGCATCTGATTCCCAGCCACCCTCTCCATCCAAGATGTTTACCCTCCACGTGTCATTTACTGCCCCAGTCTGCTGTCTTGCCTGTCTTCCTACCCAACCTACCTCCCCAAATATACATACTATCCTTCCACAACATCGCACTCTCACCTTATAAAAAATAAAAGGGCAATCTATTCCCACAAAAAAATGTTGTTCCATACATAGCTGTCCATTTCACGCAACTATCCACTGAACACATGTAATCTGGTCTAATTGGCTTAATAAAACATTACTGTTGTCCTCATCCCTCTCTCAGGGGTTTGAGTGTCCAAATTCACCTCCAAATTCTGTACAAATGCACAGCTGTTGCTGTATCAGAAATGGACATCTATGGACCTTCCCTACACCCATTCTGTACATCCATAGCTATCTCTCACATTGTTTTTCCCTCTGCGTGTCCCCTTTTTCACAACTTTCCTATCACTCTTTTTTTTTGTCTTTTAAAGAAATTAGCATGGGGGTAAGTGGGAGTGAGTGGCAGTAAGTGAGTTTGCATGATCCTAAGTGATGCCTACACAGATTAAACAGTATCCCATTTAACCATATGTTGGCATTGCTTACCATCATGCAAACCTGTGCAAACTCACTTACAACTGGTTAAAACTGCCTTAATCACTCTGTCTCCACCCGCCAGTGTTCTACCCAGCAACAAAATAATCAGCTCTGCCAAATCTTGAACCCAGAACACTGTACACCATAGTCAGAGCAACTTACCACTACACCATCTGCAATGCTTCAAAACATCATTCAGCACAGGTATAGAATAGTAGGGAACAAACACTGTGGGATCAGTCATGTTTAGTATATATAAACATAGACATGCAGATGTGTATGGTGATATATAAATATTAAAAAGTATATACATCAGATATATGGAGCCATACATATACAACAAATATGTATAGAATATATAAATATATATTGTTATATAAACACACATATATATATATATATATATATATATATATATATATATATATATATATATATATTTATATATATTCCCATAACATGTAGTGGAGTCATACCCAGCACCATACCGCTACACCTCTTAGTGCAATAATTCTGGGCAAAGGCTGTTAAAATGGGGGGAACAATGGTCCAAGAACAGGGACATATTGTACATACTGCAGTTATAAATATAGAATGTCCAGAATGATGTGAGTTCTGAAACTGAAATGTATGTCATCATTTACAGACAGAAATCATTGCATCATCACAGTGATTTACAAAACAGATGTATATCCTACATCTGTCTGAAAGAGACAGAGAGACACACACAACCACAGAAACAAACACACAGACAGACACACACACACACACTGAAACTGATGGAGCATACCAACTGAACTGAAAACAAATAAACACAGCTATGTCAAACAATCAAGCCTATAATGGAATGTAGTAGGGGGAATGTAAATGTGGAAAATAGGAAGTTCAAACAATATTATGTCTCAATAATACATGCTGAACTGATATATTGCTGAGCAGAACCTATGGCCATAGAAACTGTGTCTGCAGTGACAAAGAACACAGCTCAGGGCCCTGAGTCACCCCAGGAAAGGATGGCTCACATATGACCACTACTGGAATGTGTGTTGCACAATACAGACTGTGACACTGCTAGGCCACACCCAGTGCAAATCATACCGTCAGTAACTCTGCTATGTCCAGCTCTGACTTGTGCCTCTTTTTTCAGTGCCAATGTCTCCAGCCCATATAACATACCTGGTCTCACTCCCTCTTGTAGACCTTCCCTATCACTCTTAATGGTACTTGTCTGTCATAAATCACACAAGACACTCTTCTCCACCACCCACATCCTGCCCGTACTCACATCGTCACCTCTCCCCCACACTCGCCATTACTCTGAACTGTTGTTCCCAAGTATTTACACCTATCCACCTTTGCAAACTGTACTCCCTTCATCCTCACCATTCCTCCATCCTGCCTCCCATTCACACACATATATTCAGTCTTAGTCCTGCTGACCATCATTACTCCCCATCTAGACAATACCTCCACCTTTCCAGATTCTCTTCAACTTGTTCCCTACTCTCACTACAGACCACAATGTCATCTGCAAACAGTACAGTCTAGGGGGACTCCTGTCTGATCATGTCTGTCAACCTCTCCATCTCCACTGCAAATAAGAAAGGGCTCATAGCTGATCCCTAATGTACTCCCACCTCCACCTTAAACACACCTGTCACTCCCAATGCAGAACTCACTGCTGTCACACTAGCCTTCTACATATCCTGTAGCATTCTTATGGATTCCTTCGCCACACCTGACCACCTCATACAATACTAGAACTCCTCTCTAGGCATCCTGTCATATGCTGTCTGTAAGTCCACCGAAACACAACACAGCTACATCTGACCCTGTCTCTATGTCCCCATCAACACTCTCAGAGCAAACATCGCATCTGTACTACTCTATCCTGCCATGAAGCCATGCTGCTGATCAGTAATCCTCATCTCCCTTTTTAGCCTGGCTTCCACCACCGTTTACCATTACCTCATGCTGTGACTGATCAGTGTTATCAGTCTGTAGTTAATATAGCTCAACACACCACCCTTATTCTCATAATCAGTACCCAAACACTTTTCATCCACTCCGCACGCATCCTCTCACCTCCCTAGATTACAGTAAACAATACGGTTAAAAAAACACTGCCATTTGTCTTAAACACATCCATGCTTCCACAGGTATGTCATCTGGACCAATAGCCTTTCCATTCTTAAACCTCTTCATAGCTATCCTTATGCCCCCCCCAGTGATAATCTGTTGCACATCCTGATTTACCATACCCGCATCATCCAACCTTCTCACTCTCTCATTCTCTTCATTCAACAGCCCATGAAAGTACTGTTTCCACCTGCTCAACACGCTCTCCTCACTAGTGAGTGCAGTTCCACCATTATCTTTTCTCAGCCTTATCTGCTGCACATCCTTCCTAGCTACATGTCTCTGTCAAGCCAATTGGTACAGGTCCCATTCTACATCCTTGGTGTCCAACCTTACATACAACCCTTCAGATGCCCCATCCTCAGCCTTTGCCACCACTCTGTTTATCATGCACCCCCATCTCCCAATACACCTGTCTACTTTCTGCATCTGTCTAACAATCCCACTTCTCCTTGGTCAACCTCTTTCTCTGTATACTCCCCTGTACTTCCTCATGCCACCACCAGGTCTCCTTGTTCTCCTTCCTCTGTGCTGATATCACAAGCAGCCCCATTCTACTCATCTCTCTTACTAGTTTGGATGTAGGTACCCAGATATTTGCTAACTCTTCACTGCCACCCACTGCCTTTCTTAACTCTTCCCTGAACTCAGCCTCACAATCACCCTTTCTCACTAGCCACCATTTGATCCATGGTGCTCTCCTCACACTCCTCCCCCTCTTAGTGATCATTTATGTCATCCCACAGATCAACCTTCCATGCTGCCTAACTACACTTTGCCATGTCACCACTTTACAGCTACCAATCCCCTTCAAATAGGCCCACCTGCATAGAAGATAATCCACTTGTGTTCATCTTCTTCCACTCTTGTAAGTCGCCCTATGCCCCTTGGTCTTGTAATGCTATGTATTCACCACATCCATGTCCAACCTATGTTGCAAACTCCACCACCATCTCACCTTCTGCATTCCTTTGCTTAACACCAAACCTAAACATCACTTCTGCATCCCCTCTGTCCCATTCACCCTTGGGTATGCACATCACCACTTCATTCAACCACACCAAAGTACGTCTGTCTCATCCATCACACATGCAATTAGCGGAGCATATGCACTAACAACTGTCAACATTACACCATCAACTCCCAGCCTCCTGAACATCACTCTACCCAACACACTTATCACCTCCTCAAACACTCTTGGCATAATGTTCCTTCAAGTTAACCCCTGCACCATTTTCCCTCCCATACACACCATGATAGAACTATTTGTACCCAAATTCAATACACACCGCTATACACCCCTTCCATCTGGTCTCTGGCACACACAATATATCCACCTTTCCCCTGTCCAGCATATCGACTAGCTCTGTCCCAACACCACTCATACTCACAACATTAACAGTTCCTACCCTCACAACCACACACCTAGCCTTTCACCTCTCTGCCTGCCATATGAGCATCAGACATCCTTCAGGGTATGTCTGTGAATGCAAAGGCTACTGCACTATCAAATGACATATGTGTGTTACAGAAATATGAAGAAACTGTCACTAATTATGATGTGTTTCCCTGTGTATGTCCTCCAGTTGCCATGCAGAGGGAAACACCTTACACCGATGCAGAGACAGCAGCTATCAGAGAAGCTGTAATCTTATACTATGGCATCCTTTCTGGACATAGCCATCAAAATCTGCAGGTGCAGACTGCCCTGTTAGATGAGATCATCCACAGAGTGAACGTGCTGGGCCACCATGGATGCACATACGATCAGGTATGGCAAAGAGCAACTGACCTGATACATCCTGCCCGGCAAAGGGCTGCTGCTGTAGCAGGGGACTGTACTGCTACTGGTGGAAGCTCTTTGCCAACCTTGGGGTAGCCCCCACACAAACTCAAACAGGGGAAACAGCAGTTGTGTAGGTGGGTGGCACCCAGGCAACAGGCAAGGAGCATCCAGGTAAGGCCAAAGTGCACATCAGTGTAATGAGGTAGCATTTAAACTGTCTTCTACAGAGTCTCTAGATGCATATGCCAGTGCAAAATGAATTTGTAGGTGGGGTGTAGTAATGCACACAAGTGCACATCTATGGTGAAGGACAGCAAATTGTGTAATATCATAGTTGTACTGTACCTGTGCAGAAACGTAGTGTTCATCTTGTAAGAATGCCTAATTTGAATCTGCTGACAATACCTCTCCCTCACAACTACATAGGTCCCTCTGGTCTGCACATGGGACAGAAACTTGAAACCAGTAAGTATGAGGTTTCCCTGTTGTGGCTCACCAGTACCTCAGGCATGCTAAAATTAATGCATGTGACCATGCACACAACTGTTATACTCTGCCATTTGGCAATATCTGCATGTTCACCTGTGGTGGTGTTTGCTGCATTGCATCATGGTGGTCGGGACAGGGGCCTATTTGCAGGAAATGTCACATATCTGTAGCATACCTCACAACCTGTCATTGCAGGACACCTGGACAAAGACCGACAAAACGGGGGGAACAAAGGCCCAAAAATAGGGTCATATTGTAGAAATCAGTGGTATAAAGTGCATATAAATGGTGTACACACCTGTTAGAATGCTAGGTATGTGTGATATACAAAATTAAGAGCACAATAGACAAGTTCAGAATACTGCCAACTTTTCATGTGACCTATAACCTGTACAATTCAATTGTAAAGCAAACAAATCTGTCATGGGAACAGTAATGACACATAACAATAGTACAACAACCTAGATGCATATGTGTGCACAGCCTCAGACTGTGCACACATATGCACAGTACTAGCCTCAGACTGTGCATATGTGTGCACAGTCTGAGGCTAGTACTGTGTTGAGGCAGCTTTTAATATAACTTGAGCAGTACATCTTATTGGGTGCACAACAGCCATCAATTACAGAGACTCTTTGATTAACAGCAACTAACAGTCAGCTGTCCGACCAGGATTATCCCAACATATATCCAGTTGGCTGCTACAGAAACAGCCATGGTTCACATAGAGCTGATGAAGCTGCTAAGGGACTACATGTTTGAGATGTATCAGCCTGGAGAAGGGAACCCAAACATTCCCACAGCATTGCACATACCATGGAACACAGTGCAGACAGTCATCAAAAGGTGGTGAAAATATGGAGCTACAGTGACATTGTAAAGGCGTGGACATTCCACCAAAGTCTATCAGAATACAAGACCAAAACTGGCCAGCGTGACTGCCAGGAGCACTACAGCAACAGTGAAGGAGTAGCAGGAATCTCCAGCAAGTACTGGGTGTGCACTACATATCACAACAACTTTCAATGGTCTCCACATGTCCTGTCTATAGGGTAAGGTTGGAAGATGGCAGAAGTTCCTTACACCAAACAATATCCAGGCCTGGTGAAAGTCTAAACATAATACATCAGGTCTCCAAAAAGCAAGTGGGAAAATGTGTTATTGTAATATGTTACCATGGTTGTAGTCATTGGCCACAATTCTGACAGCTGTGCTTGGCACAATATCACCACTGCACATCACCACAACGACACCACACCCATGGCGAAGCATGGGGATGGCAGTATCCTGCTTTGGGGTTGCTGTTCACAAGCTGGAACTGGTGCTGTAGCCAACTTAGAGGGGATTCCAAACAGTTCCAAACACTGGTCCCTTGTGGCTCCAAAATGTTCTGGTGTCTGTCACAAAGCTGTGGATGGTGAGGAATTCCACCTTTCCAAACAACAATGGCCCAAACCATACATCCATATCAACAGAAGGATGGCTTCACCAGAACACATGTAACATTCTGCACTGGTTGAGTCAGAGCCCACACCTATATCCAATAGGATATATGCAGGGTGACCTGATGAGGGGAGTGCACAGGGGATGCCCTTGTAATCTGACATAGTTGGAGGTGTTTTGCGAGGGAGAGTGTGCAAACACTGGCAAGTCAAGATGTGCCATGCTGATAGACACCTTCCCAAGAGGGCATCATGCTATGATTAAATCAAGAGTTGCTTTAACAGAGTATTACATTAAGGGTGTGCACACTTATGCAACGGACCTATTGCACCTATTTCAGTTATCAGATGTAACCTGTTGTTCAGTTGGATTGCAAAGGTTATATGTCACATGAAATGATGGCAATGTTATGACTTGATTTCTGAGGTCTCATGTGATATATCACAAAAACCTGGAATGTTAATAGGTGTGTGTACACTTACTATATCCACTGTAAGCTTGGGAAGTTGTTTGGGTAATTGGCTTTGTTTTAAAATACATGTACTGCAGGTTAGGCGGTCTTCACCTCCAGTGAGGACATTACTTGGTGGCACCATTCCACAGGCCAACCCAGTAATGTATCAGACAAGCACAGAAGTTATGAGGAACAGACCAAACATATGAGCCACACATGTAGACATTCAGCAAAGCCCAGTACAGTTGGGGGGTATGTTCTGTAGGAATTGCCACAGTGCTATACAGGTGAACAGCAATAATTTATATAGGTTGCAGTGTGTGCTAGGTGAAGGGCCATCACCTACTAACACTGCTCAGGTATCCCAGAGGTGTATATTAGTAGTAACGGTAATTTGAAAGGGCTGCACTGCATGATGCTGAGGGGTCCATCCAGAATGTGTATGTTATTGTCTGACTGTGTGTCATGAATGCCCACAGTCAGCTAATGTGAGGTCTATGTAATGCCTTTGAGGCACTTCACCTGTGTATGTGTGTGTGTGTGTGTGTGTGTGTGTGTGTGTGTGTGTGTGTGTGTGTGTGTGTGTGTGTATATATACCAACAAACCTTATGGTGCCAGTAGTGATTTACATAGGTTGTTTTTCCCTCACAGGTGGACATGGTTGCTGCAGTCCCTCCAGCTCTGATACTGATGTCAGTGTCTCTGCAGAATCTGACCATGATGATACTTATATTGAGGCACAGGTGGGATTGTCAGGGGCTGATACTGTGTCATCGGTTGGTATCCCACTATTGTCAACCCCATCTCAGCACACAGTCACAATGCCCACACATGCCCCGTCAACAGTGGCCACAGATAATGGACAGTTGGCGGGTGGCGTCATGGAACAGGCTACTGTGGTGACTATGGCAAGTGAGAGTGCAGGCACTAGCCATAGCCAGAGTGCTGGCGAGGTCCCACATAGGCAGATGGGCAGGGGTACTTGGAGGACGATTGCAGCCCATCATGCCCCTGTTGCAAGTGCCATGGCAGCAGTCACCAGACGCATGTCTCAGGCTGTCATGGAGGCACAGGCATGTAATGAACGTAATGCCAGACATATACGCAGGGTCATGGATGAACACCTCCCCTGGTGGCCATGGCAATATGAACTGACTGCAGCCATCTGTCAGTGTACTGGGGTAATGGATAGATGGTGGGGGAGACCTTGGCACTACTCGACCATGGAATATCTGTGCTCGAACATTTGGCAGACACTGGCCAGCAGCCATGTGGCTGTAGGCAGCACCACAATCAGCTGAGGGTCTATGTGTCCATGCACCATCACATTCCCATGCTAGCAGTACCACCTGCACTCTTGCAGCAGTCACCAGCGGGGATTAGTACTGCATCTGGACTCGGCCCTGGTGATGCTGGTGATACCCTCGGCAGGCCCAGTTCCCGTGTCTGTGGCCATTGAAGGGGAACTGTACACTCTGCCATGTACAGCCCACAGCTATCCAAATTACCCCTGTGTAGGGTGCCCACATGACGTGACTGTGTGCATACAAACATACACACATCACCATCAGAAAAGTCACCTACACACACACACACACACACACACACACACACACACACACACACACACACACAATGTCAACCGTGTGGCCCAGCCTAGGCTTCTGGCAAACCCACACAACACCCTGTACATATGATGATACCTGTGCCACATCCATGCCATCCATACCATTGATGCAGGGACATGCTTATATGGGTCTGATGTACAGGGTGATTTTAGCAGAGTGTAGCTATTTCATGATGTGTAAGGTGCTGTCATCTGGCATTTGTAATGGGTACACAGCAGAGTGTGTGTGAAACTTTTCAGCCATGATGCATTATTGGTGCTAGTAACACTAAGCAATGTTGTCCCCTGTTTGTGTTCCAGGTGTCTGTGTGTCAGTAGGCTGTGGCCCTGAAGATATCACCAACAAGGGGTATGGCAGTGTAGTAACACATCAACCACATCATTGTCGGGGTATAGCTGTATCTGCATACATTTCCCAGGTCTGTGTAACAGTTCTTGCATGTGCCTCACAGCTTATAGGGCTGAGGGGTTGTATCCCAGTCAATGGTGGTTGACATCAGCACTAGTATAATGGACAATGGTAAGTGTGGTGGGTGGAACACACCTCAGATTGTTAACACCCTCAACCCCAGAGGATATTTTGTCAACCAAACACACAGAGAATACTGCTCACACACACACACACACACACACACACACACACACACACACACACACACACACACACGCATAAGATCACAGTTACCAGTGTTGTGTTTGGAGCCCCTACCCATCAATTATTATGCAGTTATTGCAGGTGGCACAGGACTACTAGTGTGATGACTGTTACAAGGTACCTGCAAGGTGAATAACATCACGTGGCCTTGTGGAGTATGGCAATGGTGGCTGTACTAGGTGTGAGAGTACTCATAATAGTGTCACATACAAGTCTACACACTCACAATCACTGCTATACACACCAATGTGCACACACACACACACACACACACACACACACACACACACACACACACACACACACACACACACACACACACACACACACACATACACACACACACTTGCCAGTACTGACAATAGCAGACCAGCCTATCTTGTTATTTGTACCATACTATTCCATGCTGTTACACAGGTCTTATAGGGGTGACGAATATCTACAGATTCCACTATGGTTGATGTGAGCAGCGGACCTCATACAGTAGACTTAGGAATATGTACTGTGTGTACCATGTCATAAAATATGAATCCATGCCCATCCAATGGATGCTGTTTGCACACAAACACACACACACACACATACAAGATACTCTTCTCTCACACACATTTGCCAGGATTGGGAGTAGAATCCCAACCTTTCTATTTATTGGTACTACATTGTTATGCATTTTTTGCACACGTCATGGAAGTTATGGGGTGACACTTGTCCAAAGGTACTTCTAAGGTGAGGGACATCAGCAGGCCTTGAAAATTAGGGTGATGTACTGGGTGAGAGAGGTCACAAAATACTATAACCTACACATATACACACTTACACACACACACACACACACACACACACACACACACACACACACACACACACACACACACTTGCTAGGACTCATATTAAAACCCCTAGCTATGTGGTTATTGTGGTTATTGGTATTATAGCATTATGCAGTTACTGCACACACCACAGAGCTTATAGGTTGTGGAGTGTCCCAAGGTACCTATATAGTGAATGACATCTACAGCACTTGTAGGGTATGGCAATAGTAGCTGTACTGGGTGAAATGGGCCACCAACTACTTTCACCCACATGTTTACACACTCAGAAAGACTTTCAGACACACTAATGCACACACACACATTTTACAGTACTGAGATCCTTGGGTTGAAAGAGCCATAGGTGTGTATGTGGCAAATGGCCATGGAGGCTTTATAAGGCTAGCCCATGGGAATACACTGGCATCATGCCACCTGATGATACTCCCCAGTGTTTCTACTGAGTATAGGCACTGGAGTGATTCCCAGGGTGGGTATTCTATTCCCCATCCACTCCTCTTGATTCTCTTAAAGAGGGCCAGTGATGTGCTTGGCTTGACTTGTATGTGGCATCTATTCCATAGTGTGGCCAGTCTCCGGGTTGTGAATCTGTCCCTCTAGCATGTCCTGTTGATTGTGAGGATGGGGTTGAGGTATCTGGGGCATGTTGTGTGGACAGATTGGTTTCCTCTTATGTAGCATTCCTGAAAGGGTTGGGTCAGACATGGCTGTATATGTCAGGCAAATATCACACCTAAGTAGCCAATATGAGACAGAGATTCATTGCAGTTGTTGGAGTCTGTCCATATGGAGCAAGTGTGTAGTAACTAAGATCTTCTTTGTGAGGTCCATTTGCAACCTCTCCTCTTGCTGCTGGTGTCCAGTGGGGTACATGGCAAATGGGCTATAGTACACATTGGTTGGCCTACTGAGGGGAGTGTATAGGGACACACTGTCCTTTTACTTCCTGGATTCAACACCCTGAGTCAGGAGAAGTGACACATGGAAGGACTTTCAGAAGACAGTGGCACTGTGGGGGTCAACATCGAGCTCACTGTGGGAGCCATGTCATACCCAAAGGGGATGGCAGCACATCATCTGGCATTGAGCTTATCTCCAGGGTTCTGACAACAGTTATAGGTCTCAGAAAGGCCTTTGTGAAGGATGTCAACCTCACTTTGGGGGGTAATAACAGCACCCATGTTGTAGTCATCTACAAACATTGTCAGCCCAGGAGCCTTTGTATTGGGCTGGTCCTCAGAGGTGTGGATCCCAAACATGAGGAAACCCAGGTCCACACCCTGTGGGACTCCACTCGTGACTGTTCAGCAGTTTGACAGGGAGTCTGCTGCTTTCACACTGTGTGTTCTATCTTTGAGCTGGTTTGCAGGCCACCTACTAATGTAGGTGTGGCTGCCTACCTGAGTGTGTTTGTGTATGATTCCTGAGTGGGGAGTGATATCCAAGGATTAGATGCGCAGCCTATCTTCTTATCTATTCAATACTGTCACATAGTTGTTGCACATGGGACAATGCTTACAGGGCTTCAGAGTGTCTACAGGTCCCTCTACAGTGGATGACAACTGGGGGCCTTGTAATGTGGACACTGGGACATGTATTGGGTGGGCAGCAGCAAAAAGTAGCAAAACCCACCTCACAATGGATACGGTTCTCAAACAGAACAAACCCACCCCACAGACAGGATACTGTTCGCACACATACACACTTGCCTGGACTGAGATTAGAACCTCTACCTATCTATTTGTTGCTACTACAGTCTTACGTATTTATTACACTCGCCACTGAACTTATAGAACAAAGGTTGCCCAAAGGTACTTCTAAGGTGAGGAACATCAGCAGCCCTTCTAAAGTATGGCAATGGGTGATGCACTGGGTGAGACAGGCCACAAAATACTTTAAACTACACATATGCACACTTACACACACACACATTTGCCAGGACTGATATTAGAACTCCAACCTATTTATTTGTACTATAGCGGTACGCAGTTATCGCACACACCACTGAGCTTAAGGGGCTGAGGTCTGACAAAAGGGACTTCTAAGGTGACTGATATCTGCAGGACTGTTAAAGTGGGAAAGGGGAAGTGTACTGGGTTTGAATGGACCCAAAACTTTAACTTGTAAACACATACACACTTTAACATTTGCCAAAACTGGGATTAGAACCCTTGTCTCACTAATTACAGTGTAACATAGTTATCACATGCTCCACAGACCTTATGGGGCTGATGTCTGATGAAAGGGACTTCTAAGGTGACTGATATCTGCAGGACTGGTAAAGTGGGAAAGGGGAAGTATACTGGGTTTGAATGAACCCAAAAGCATTAACATGTGAACAGAAACACAAACAGCTTGACATTTTCCAAGACTGAGATTAAAACTACTACCTAACTAGTTATTTGTACTATAGTGTTACACAGTTATCGCATGCACCACAGATCTTATGAGGCTAAGGTCTGACGAAAGGGACTTCTAAGGTGACTGATATCTGCAGGCCTTCTAATGTTGGAAAGGGGATGTATACTGGGTTTGAATGGACCCAAAAGCTTTAACTTGTATATACACACACACACACACACACACACACACACACACACACACACACACACACACACACACACACACACACACACACACACACACACACACTTACTTGCCAGGATGAGATTAGAACTCCTACCTTTGCCAGGGCTGAAATTAGAACTCCTACCTAGCTAGTTATTTGTACTATACTGTTACACAGTTATCGCATATGCCACAGAGGTTATAGGGGTGAGGCCTGATGAAAGGGACTTTTATGGTGACAGACATCTTCAGGACTGCTAAAGTATGGCAATGGGAAGTTCACTGGGTGAGGGAGGCTTGTTCATTCCTAGATCCTACTGACATTTCTCTAAGTGTATGAGCATGCCCAGTGTGACCTTCTATAGTACAAGTGGGACATCATTCCAGGGATTATTGTACTGTAGTCCAGTTTGTTTTGTGCTACAGCCATATCTTTCAACTTGTTGTTGCAGGATATCTAGAGATAGCTTATCAAAAGGGGGGGGGGGGACAATAGGCCATATGGTGATTGTAACTATTTCTCTCAGTAATGTATAGGTTGCTAGGGTTACAGGGCTTGTTTTAGCAGACATCTGATACATATGCTGTTTGACACTGTCATGTATTGTTTCAGTACCTTGTGACATACCTCCTCAGATCATCACAGGGATTTACCAGAGGCATACAGGATGGATGATGCACACACCAAAATTATGGGCCAAATGCTATGCATTCTTGCACAATCCAGCCTGTCGAGAGGTGCGCCTATGATCAAATGACTGCTGGAGCTGTGGAAATGGTGGAAGCTCTGTGCATTTCTGTTCTGGCCTGGTCTGATTTCCAGTCCATGGTTGGGTAATATAAGTTAGGCAGGATCAGGGTGACAGACAGACTCCAGATAGATCTGTAGGGGATAAGATAGGGGGCTGTTCTGGGTCAGATATGATTGCCTATAGCTACCAGTGATTTGCACAGGGGTCTGATCAAAGGTTGACTGCACTTGGCGGGTCTTGAGTGTGTCAGACTGTTTGAACAACCTGGAGGTGAGTGTTTGTCTGACATATATGTATGGCCAACCTCATTTTGCTTGGCTGGCCACATTTTGGGGTCAGGATGTTGCATAGGATGAGTGATCAGGGAAGGGTGTGTTACTCCCCATGGCTGTGGGCTAAGGTTCTGTGAGTGCAGACATGTCACCATCTTCCAGGGGTAGGACTGCCTGCAATGAGTGCATTCCCATGTTAAGACTCCTAGCCCTGCCTGTCGACTGTACAGAGTATCACAGAATGTCCACATTCATGACTCATATATCTATTGGCTATGCAAACAAGTGTGGTTTTCAAGGAAAAGGGTTTTGCAAGTCACTCAGGGCTGAAATCAGATATTACTGACAGTTAACATTGCAGTTTCTGACGTTGTACCCATCAGACATTCCATGCTACTACAATCATTCCATCAACTTTATTACATTATTAGAGCAGTATTTCAAAGGTGTCCTTCTCTTTGGACCTTCTCATTCCATTATTCATGACTTTGGCCAGATTTCTGGCTCTCTGACACTGGCAGGTTTTCTCCTAGCAGTTAGCAGCATGGCCTTTCTTTGCATTTTGTAGACTATGTTATGTTGGTGTTATGGACCCCATGACACTCCCGAACAGGGCACTCTGGGTGAGGCATGGGCATTTTCCACAGGCCTGTAGGCCAGGTGTGACAGATGCAGGCCATCTGTAGCAAGGCAGTGCATTCTGATGATCATATTTTCCCAGGCAGCTGGCAGTGGACAACCCTGGGATGGCACCAATAAGTTGCCTGTGGGTGTTACTGATAATTACTTTCTGTTTGTGTTGTGTTGAGCCATCACTCTAGTTGATGGCTGGATGCTGCTTAAGGCTAGGGACATGTTACTTCATTTCTATGGGACTATGTGGGGATGAAACATCTGTACACAATACACATTTGCAGAGACTGTGCTGATATTTGCTTAATATTTTCTTCCCATTTAGCATAGTGGTGTGCCCTATCTTTCAGACTACAGGCATAGCAGTATCAACCACAGGTCAGATTGTTCTGGCATAGACATTTATAGTTTCAGACGTCTTACCTTTTAAAGCCATACTGCCACTGCCAGACTTGCTGTGATATCACTGTGTAAAACTCTGTAGGTGGGGATTTCATGGATGTTGCCATGTGGGGGCCTTTGCCAGGCATTTCTGTATGGTTTTCTACAGCTGATCTGCAGGGTGAGGCTGGGGGTGGATATAGGACCCCCACTTTGACATTCATGCATGTGACCTATGACCCCCCCCAGTTATTTGACTCACCTCATATACTGCAGTGGTGTTTGTCAACTAGGGTGGTACTGCATGGTGTGGGTAGGCCAGTACTGGGAATACACTACATGCTGTCCTACAGAGCTGTCAGTTGTTTGCTGCTATCCCAGTAAGCCACCCCATTCCCTTACATACTTGAATCAATACCATAGATATGCTATCAGAAAATTCCATTAATTCATTAATTTTATTAAGGAGACTGACTTACTTTGTGCCTGAGGCTGTTGTGGGGATGGTGCCTGAGGGGTGACTATGTCAGATGCACACAGTACACTGCCTATACATGGTAGTGTATAGGTGGTGTGTTGTTTGGCATCCATTTTACTGTGTGTGTGAGTCAGAGTGAGTTAGAGATCAGTTCCTCGGGTCCTACAGTGTCAGTGTATGTGCTATGCGTTGCCTCTTTGCCAAGGAAAGGGCATACTGGACATGCCTCAGTCTGCCTACAGGGGCAGGCTCAGGATGTTTCTTCACCGAGTCCCAGGGGGCTGTGTGACCCTTCCCCCATTTTGTTCCTGCTGCTGTTTCTGCATGATCATATTGTGTAGCATGGCACATACTATGAACATGTGTGCACATGTGGCTGGAGAGTACTGCAAGGCTCCATCAGATATGTCAAGCCAGCTGAACCATGACTTGAGCATCCCAAAGACTCTATAATGATCCTGGTTTGTGGGTGTGCCTCATTATGGCATTCTTGTGTGGGTGTGTGTGCATTTCTGATGGGTGTCATCATCCACGGCTCCAGTGCATAGCTAGCATCCCCCACCAGATGGCATATGTGATGTCAACACTGACAAATGCCCAGTACAGCTGTGACAAATGCCAAATGTGGGAGTTGTGATAGCCTGCAGGACTGCCAGCACACACATTCATGATAATTCCCTGGGCATTACACACAACCTGGTAGTTGATGGAGTGGAACCCCTTGCAGTTTATGTAGACCTTACCCTGATCACCGGGTGGTGCTTTGATGTGGATGTGCATGCAGTCTTTGGCACCCAGTATCTCTGGGTTTTCTGCTACATGGTGGAAGAATTGTATATTGCTGGTCCTCTCCTCGTGAGTGCTGGGAAATTAATGTGCTCAGTGGCATGCAGTGTCATGGCATCCAGGAAGTGTGGAGTATCCTGGATGCAGATGCCTGTAAGACCCCCATGATATCCCCAGTAGGTCTTTGGAAAGTACCTGTAGCTAGTATTCTTAAGGCTACATATACCTTTGCTTCCCCTGGTTGGGTTCCCCTCTGTTGGTTCTGGGTCTGAGACAAGGCTGGCACAGCTCAACAAGTTGATGAAGTATGTCCTTGTCCACCCTGTAGTGCTCTACTATCTCCAGATCATGTAGTCCCTGGTAGGTTTCCCTGGGTCTGAACACTCTTCTCCTCCTCCTCGGTCTGTTTAGTTTTCAGCATTATCCTCCTCACCACCCTCAGTCTCTAGCACATACTGATAAATCAAAGCAACAGCAGCCCCTAAAATGTTTTGTTAGATTTGTCAGTTTAAAATTCCCCCAAATGTGTACACCAGTGGTGTAGAGTTTGTGGGATAAAACAGACTGAAAGGTGTTTGTATAGTTTATAGTAGAGTGTTGGGCTGCTGCCTGTGTAATTGGCTGATTCTGATACATTCCACCTGCCAACTATGGTAGTTCTCCTTGATTGCCTTCCTTCTTATGTTTCCCCTTCCCATTTCCTCCCCGTTTAAGCTCTGATGCATGCCACACATTCCCAGTGCTGAAATGTAAACAGTTCTGCTATTCTCTGTGTTTTTTTTAGGCCTGGTGCATGCTATGCACACCCATTTAGCTATAGTAAACACTTTAAAGCAGAACTGGCTCTCTCTGGATGTGAACACACTCTGCATTTCATGGAATAAGACAATACAGCCTCAGATACACTCGCTTCCTTAGCTGTGCTTATCTCAGGGCAAACACGGGCCACTGAGCTCCAATGTGCTTACAGTAAGCATGACGCACCCCCTTTTCATGTTAGTTGCTCCTGCTGTCTACATAGTGGTGTTAGAGCACCTACATGGTTAGGTGCAGTCTGACACTTAGAAGAAATGTGTGATTCAGTATAAATCCCATCATTTGCATACACCACTGCCTTACTTTATAGTTACCGCACTTAGGCTCAGCCTTTCCCCTTAGCAACCACTATTCCCTAGTATTGTTTTCATCTGCATGCATATGACTATAATGGCAAAATGTAGATTTCTGTAAAAATTGCTTTTTCCCCTTTTTTTTATTTTCGACAGGGTCCCATTTGCTCGCCACTGCCCTATGCTTAAATGGCAGAGATTGGCCAAAAAAATTTCATTTTACAAAATTAAAACGATTTTTCATACCAATGTCCATATATTTGGCCATTGGCATGCCTACTGCATATAATACAGGCTTTTTTTCAAGCTGTCATGCCTCCATTTTCTCATTTGCAGAAATGCATTCTGCTAGTAACTGAATACATTTTTGCAGGTTACACTATTCCTGCACGAACACCTGCCTGCTTGCTGAATCGCTAATTCACCACACTTGCATGGTTTTCACCAGCAAATGAGGTAATTAGCATAAGGCTGTGGTGTTTGTGCAGGAATAGTGTAGGAGAACTCGTGCATATCCCGGGAACTCTATACTGAATCGCTCGACAGACATATTGGGTGCAGGAGCTCCTGCACTATTCCTGCACATTGTGTAGGGCTTACTGAATCCCGGGGACTGTCTACATGTACTGAATAAAAATGTTTTAGTTGCTATAGACATAATACATGATACACTGGGAAATGGGGGTGGGGTATTCCTTCCAGATTTTCTTTGCCAGCAGTCACATTTTTAGAGTTCTTTTTTTGACTTTGTCATACCTTCTTTTACAGCAGTATTACTTGGGAGTATACTATGACTGCAAACAGATACACCATAGTTATTTTACACCAGTGTTATTTGGGAGTGTACCATGACTGAATGCAGATACACAGTATTATATTACAGCAGTGTTATTTGTGCAGATACCATAACTGAATGCAAGACACAGTACTTATTTTACAGCAGTGTTATTTGTGCATATACCATAACTGAATGCAGAACACAGTACTTATTTTACAGCAGTGTTAATTGGGAGTATACTACAACTATAAGCAGATATACAGTAGCTATTTTATGGCACTGTTATTTGCAAGTGTACTATGATTGAATGCAGATACACAGTTTGTGGGATTCAATAAAGCCTACACGGTGGTTTTCCACTATGTGTGTATCACGACACAATGAGCACATAGGCACAGAAACATTTAAATTCAGTAAGCACCATGTAGTGGCACGCACCCCTGTGAAAACAAGTTAAAAACTGTGGCATGCTAATTACTGCATAAGCAGCTGAATTGCATGCTAATCAACCAAGGTAACACATTGGAGTTATTCAACAAGCTATAAAGCAACCTTGTAGTTCCATGCTTGTGTTCCCAGTTATTTCCAAAACTTTTGGAATCCAACTATGGAAAAGAGTCCTACACGGACAGAATAAAAAGTTAACTGCATGAGATTTTTACAGAACTGATCTTAACATGTGACAATAGGCTGGATGCAAGAAAAGGAGAGTAACAATAGCAACATAAATCCTTTTTGTGCAACAACACAAATGCAGCTTTGCACCCCCATTCCCAAATGAGCAGTACACTTGTAAGTAATGCAGAGATATAAAAGTGTAAAAGTGTATGCTAATCAAAATAAATATAAAAACATTAAACAGACTATTCATAGTTTCATGTCAGCATATGCAATATGTAGCTGACAAAATGCATGCATATCATCTAAAAATCAGTTCTCCTCTGTGCAGATGCATCTCAAAGTAATATCCTCCTTCTGTGTTCAACACATAAACAGTTTGACTCCCTTGCAGTTCCCCTAACTACATTGCCTTCTGGCCATTCAGGGCTGTCAGCTCTGTGAAGATGCAAATGAGGTCTGAACTCATTAGAATGGCTGAATCCCAAATTCATGGCTCTGTGTAACAGATGTAAACATCATGCAGGCACTCCTTCGGTGTATAGAAGGCAACTGTGAATGCTTTCATCAGGTAGGTGTGTCAGGTTAGACTTACAAAGTGTTACATGTAGATCTGTCATGGTTTGAAATGCAAGTAAGCAATGCACAATTGATAGGTTCTGTTTCATTATCATCCAACCTCCTCTTCATTTGTGTGAAAATTGTGTTTTCTCTGTCAGTTTTTTAATATTATTTTATTATTTTTTGGCCAGAGTTTGTGCGATGTGGCACTTAATGCAATCATGGGCAATGGAGGAATGAATGGAAGGTTTGGCTGTGCTTATCTTGTTTGCACACCATTGCTTGATGTGCAAAAGGGAGACCTTAAGAATGACTAGTACATAAGGGAATGTCATGTAACTATTCCAGTGGCAACATTGTTAAAGTATGATATTTAGTACTGAGTCTGTGGAATACACCTGCTACTTAATTGAATCTCTGGCAGCAGGTGTTAATGCAGTGATAAATTCTTGCTTGGGACAAGATGGTGCTGGGTTGGAATACAACTGCATCTAATACCTTTAACTACTTTTGCTTTACAGTTGGTGTGTGATGAGCACGGCTGCAAAATAAAGCATTAAAGAAAAGAAATGGGGAAGACAGGACAGTGGTGAAATATGGATACTAAAGTCTGACTGTTAGTGTTGAGTCTCTGGAATACACCTACTTCTTAATTGACTCTGTGGCGGCGCATATTAATTTAGTTAATGCAGTAATACATTCCTTTTTTGGTCCAGATGGCACTGGGTTCAAATACAACTGAATCAAACACTTTCAAGTACTTTCATATTACCGTTGCTGCACGTCGGTGCATGATATGCAGCATTGCACAATAATGCATTAAAGAAAAGAAATGGGGAAGATAGGCAGTGGTGAAATGGGTAACATGCAAGGAGAAAATAACCATAATTATCTATTTCTTCAACAATAAAAACTGATACTATATGCAGAATATTAGTTGAATTTGGACTGCCACCTCTAGAGAGAGGGTTGACCACAACACAATCATCTTGTATAGCCAATTGGACTGAATCAAGTGTTTCAAGTAACACGTGTGAAATGGAGAGCTATTTATGGAACAATTTTTTTGTGGGACAGATGCCCCTTTTTTTTGAGAAAGAGAGGAATGCTGGGGAAGGGACATAGGTATGTTTGGGTCTAGTAAGAAGGGTAGGTGAGGAAACAATTGCAGACAGACAAGGCAAACAATACAAGATACAGGGATGGTGATGGACACAAGAGTTTAGCGGACACCATGGATGGGGTGAGGGTGGGGACATCCAGGACCCATGGACAACAAGCTGGTTGACAGTGAGAATAGAGTTCTCACCCACAGGGCTGTCATCACTGTCACCGCACTCCACCACTGGCTGAAGCACTCAACATCTCCTTCTCCTACTCTTGGTCCTATGTAAAAGGAGGGAGAGCAGACCCTCCATCTGGCATAGGTATGCAATAAAATTGCAGAGCACAACCCTACACACCATCCCTGGCAGATCAGTGTGGGTGATAAACTCACAACCCCTGCCACTGCTCCCAGAGGGAGCCACTGACTTATCCTCTGGGGCAGAACTACCTAACAGTGCAGGTAGTGCAGGAGCAGCAGAGGTGGTGCTGCCAGGTTGGCTCCAAGACATGCAGGATAAGGGTGCTGGGGCCAGTGAAGTGGAGGCAGGTGGATCCTCTGGAGCAGGCCTACTCTGCTGTGCTGTGGAGCATTTAATGATGTGGTACACATGGATGACATGGACAGATTTTGACAACACATAGTGAATAATAATAAAAACAAAAAGAGATAAGGATTGGTGTGAGAGAAAAAGAAAGACACAAGTTTAGTACCTTCATATGTAACCTACTATGCATTAATACAATTATTTGACTCTGTTATCTTACCTTTAATCTTAAGACTACCACCTCCTAACAGATAACTTATTACTTTTAAGACTACTAGCTCCTAACAGATGCACGCTATAGTACAGAGTGCAGCAAGTACTCCTTTACATGTGCATATATTACACATATGCATACTCCAACTATCCAGATTACAGTTTACAACAGGGCATGTGTGTGTCACTGGTATAGAGCTTTTACTTTAAACTTTTAAGTTATACATAATTGAAGAATTAACAATTATTGTATAGTTGGGAAGTGTGGTATTTAAACCCACCACCTCTGACTAAAGTCTAATATTGTACTCTTGGTTTGTGCTACAGACTAATGCATGCATACGTGTTTTTACAACTGGAATATGCTTGTTCAATTTGATTCAACTGTATAAAATACCAAACAAGTGATCTTTGTTTGTGCTACAGACTAATGCATGCATAGTTGCTTTTACAGTTGAGATATGCACATTTGATACAACTGTATAGAATACCAAAAAAGCTATCTTTAACTTTTAATGCTACAATAACATTACTCTTCTGCTGCATACATACCACATTCCTCCCTCAACCTCACCAACCTAGTGGCATGGGTCCTAACATTGCACTCCCTCTCCATGTCTCTCCAGGGGTTGGGAGGGTGGCTTAAATGCTAAGGTGTTTGCCTTACAAACACAAGGTGCAGGGTTTGAGTCTCACAAGGGATAATTGGCTAGGCTTAAAATGGCTTGCAAGGGCAGTTAGCTTAGTACTAAACTATGAACCTATGTTATAGACACATATATATAGAATGCCATTATGAATACCAGTCTTGCCTATATTCAGCTTTTCAGCCTTACCATGCTCTCTGTAGTTGATACTTACATATCTGTGGGATGTCCTTCATCCTAAATTCCTTGATCCAAGCATCAAGGGTACCAATCTTCCTCCTCCGGAGGGCATTGTAGTGCTGTCTACATTTTTCTCTAGTGCAGGAGATATCAGTGGCACTGGTAACAGCTTGGGCCAAATTATCCCAAGCCTCTGACTTAAGTTATACTGAGACCCAGAATACTCCCCCTGCAGCAATCTGGCACTGCAGTGTTTCACTAGGAGTCCAACAAAAATCTTGGACTCTTGGATACCCCATCTCTGAGCCACACCCTCTCCACGAACACCTGCCATGTCTATCATGGATCAAGAGCAATGGAGAATAATGTTTTCTGGCCAATTCCAGTTATCGCATTTACTGGGAGTGTGCACACTGTTTGAAATTGTTGCACACCTTGAACCATTGCGCAAACACAGTGCGCAGGGGTAAGCAGTGTGCAACAGTGTCAACACTACTATTTGAAGGTTATTTAATGTACAGACAGTTTTGTATGTATGTTTGACAAATGTGAAGGCCATAGCAGTCCAGAGAGCAGAAATATACTTACAAGACATAGTACACAATATACCCAGTCATAAATAACATAATAAATGTGATGATATATAGATAAATAAATAGCTGACTGACACAATATGTGTCTCAGCCTTCATACATATAATTAATATCATGTATGATCATGCCAAGTGTTATAAGACTCAGTGACTATAATGGGAAGTGGAACAACAGTAAATGTGTATGGAAGATGTCATATTTGAACCCAGGACCATGTGCATGACAGTCTTACACTTACACCTGTTGCCACAACAGCGGTGAAATAACAGCTGTTCATGTTTCAGTTAATTGCTATAAACTGCAATGTCACAACAGTAACACAAAGGTTGCACATCTGTGGACCATCTGTATTCCAGCCCTACACTTATACCTGCTGCCACATGCAATAGCATAGAATAAATGTATTCAGTTTCTATTTTTTCTTTGTTTGATATAGATAGGTAGTTTATTCCAGAGTATGGGAAGTCTCTTGGACAGGAATCTATCCCTCCGGCATGTTCTGTTTATTGTGGTGACAAGGTTTAGATCCCTAGAGAGTGTAGCTCGGAGGGATTGGGATTTCTTTAAGTGGAGCATGTCCAACAGCTCTGGGGTTGACATAGCTTTGTATGTTAGGCAGAGATCACCTCTGAGAAGGTAATATGCAACGGAGTAAAGCTGGAGTTTTTTGAGACGGTCTGCATAGGGCATCTGTTTGAGGCCAGTAATCCTCTTTGTGAGGTATTTCTGTGGCCTTTCCAGTTGTTGTAGATGTCTTGTGAGGTACATACCAAAAGGGGCATTGTACTCTATAATGGGTCTAATGAGTGATGAGTAGAGGGGAACAATTACCTCTTTTTTTCTGGATGAGAAACCTTTTGAGATGAGGTGTGCCATGTATAAGGATTTCCTGACTATTGTGGTGATGTGATTATCAAAGGACAGACTACTGTCCACCTGTGTCCCAAGGTCTCTTATCACACTTTCGGTGTTAAGTATACTACCGCCTATGTTGTAGTTCATGGGTACAGAGTTTTTACCAAAGGGGATGACAATGCACTTTTTGGCATTGAGCTTGAGGCCATGGCTTTGACACCAGGCATCTGTCTCAGTGAGGCACTTTTGTAGGATTTCCACATCATTAGTAGTTTCGATTATGGCTCCTAGTTTGCAGTCATCTGCGAACTTCATTAGCCAAAGACCTTCTGTGTTAGCCTGTACTTCAGAGAAGTAGATACCAAACAGGAGAGGACCCAAGACTTAACCCGGTGGTACTCCACTTGTCACTTGTCTGAAGTCGGATTTGGAGTCTGCTACTTTCACAGTGTGGGTTCTGTCAGTGAGCCAGTTGGCAACCCATCTTGTGACATAGGGATTTATACCTAGTTTTGTGAGTTTATCTATAATTCCAGAGTGGGGGATGGTGTTGAAAGCCTTGTCAAGATCTAGATAGGCTGTGTGAACCACCTTACCCTTGTCTACGGCTTTGGTGACTGCTTCAAAGAAGTCTATCAGGTTTAGGAGACATGATCTGCCTTTTACAAACCGGAACTGGGTGGGGTCCAGAGTTTGGAGATTACCAATGTCTTTGTTTATAAGTTCCATACAAAGGTACACTGTTCTTTTGTGGGAGAGAAAGCTGAATTACTGTTATGGCACAAACAAACATACACTGTTCTTTTGGGGTGAGCAAAAGTGAGTTACTGTTTTGGCACAAACAAGAATGGACTGTTCTTTTGGGGGAAGTAAATGTAAGTTACTGCTATGGCAAAAACTAGGATATGTTTCTCTTGTTACTCTCCTTATTTTGCATCCTGCCTGTTGTTTGATCTTGTGAGGATTGTGAAGTCAGAAACTGCAATGTGTATTGTTACTTTCTAACTTTTCTCTCTCTAATGAATTTCCAGTACAAATGTATGATGCTAAACTGAGGGCATGCAGTGATCACCAGTACTTTTGAGAGGTATGACTGTGTGAATCTTTGATGCCTGAGTCAAATAGGTCTCTGCTGTCACATGTTAAAGTAATTTCTGCACAAACCTCCCACCTTTTACTTGCCTACTGTATCATGTGATGAAATGCAAGGAGATGCTACAATAATATTAAACAATACACTCCAGGTTCATGACTTACCTTGTAACTGCAGCAGTTGCCACAGTGTAACTTCAGAGCTGACACTGTCTGGTGCAAGCAGTACATAGCCAGTACATGGGGTGGTAAAGTTTGTGTGAGTTGCTTGGCATCAATGTTAATATATGTATGTAAGTAGGAGGAAGGTTTTAGGCCCCTAGGTGGTAGTGAGTGTGCTATGCCTTGTCTCTTAACCAATGCAAGGGCATACTGAGCACACCTATGTCTGCCTACACCCAAAGCAGCTGGGTGTTCCCCCTCTGACTCCTCATCTGCCTATGACTGTGGTGACCTTGGCATTGGTGGTGGGATGTGTGGCCCTTCCCCTTGATGATCCTGCTGCAGCTGTTTCTTCAGGATTATATTGTGTAGCATGGCACATACTGTGAAGATTTTTGTACATGCCTATGGATTGTACTGCAGGGCTCCACCAGATGTATCTAGGCACTGTAACTGTGACTTCAGCAGCTCAAACACATGCTCCATGACATTTCTGGTTTGAGCATGTGCCTCCTTATGGCTTTCTTCTGTTGGTGTGTGTGCATTTCTGATGGGCATCATCAGCCACAGTTCTATTGCATAGCCTGCATCCCAGTAAATGACCCTGTGGGATATCTACCCTATCAAACATCTGGTACAGATGGGAGGTGTGCCAGATATGCGAGTCATGATAACTGCCAGGGGTGCCAGCACACATGTTCAAGATGATTCCCTTGGCATTATACATGACTTGGCAGTTGAGGGAGTGGTAGCCCTTTCTGTTAATGTAGAGCCTACCCTGTTCCCCAGGTGGTGCCTTAATTTCTACATGAGTGCAATCTACGGCATCCAGTACTTTAGGGTAGTGCACCACCCAGTAGAACTGTTGCATATTTCTGGCCCTCTCCTCAGAACTACGGGGAAAATATATGTGCTCACTGGCATGTTGAAGCATAGTATCCAGGAATTGGTGGAGGGTCCTGGATGCTGACGCCTGTGACATCCCCAGCATATCCCCTGTTGGTCTCTGAAAGCTACTTGTAGCTAAGATTTTTAGGGCTACACATATCTTAGTTTCCACTGCAATGGATTCCCCTTGGTTGGCTCTGGCTCTGAATTGAGGGAGGCAGAAGTCACAGAGTTCCTGTAGTGTATCCCTGTCCACCCTGTAGTGCTCTGCAATTTCCATGTCATGTAGGTTGTGATAAGCTAAACATGGCCTGAAAACTTTTCTCCTTCTCGACCTAGGCCTAATGGCAGCAGCAGCAGCATTGGCTTCAGCCTTTAGCACATACAAATGGATTAAAGCAGCAGCAACCCCTAACATTCTGTCTGTGTAGACTTTCCGTGTCTGTACAATAAAATTTTTGACATTTACAGGAAAAAAACAGCAAGAAGTCTGCATGGATGCTTTATAGCATGTTGGATAACTCCAATGTGTTGGATTGGTCGATTAGCATGCAATTCAGTTGCTTATGCTGTAATTAGCATCTATGAAACACAGACAAATACAGATGCAATCCATTAATAACCTACACCATTGTAAAAAGGGAAATGTGTAGCTAGCCAAACTGATTGTGAGAAGAATTTTAGATATTTGGAAGATGGCAAAAATACTTTTTCTTTAGGATATTTCTGTACAGAGGAGTACTGAATGCTCCCATTTTGTCACCTACATACTGCATATGCTGGAATGTATTTAATAATAATCTTATATGTATTGCTTTTACTTGTGTTAATCTCTTTTTTTTCTGAGAACTGAAAGAAATGATTGGATTTATTATAATACTATATAAGCTCTTATAAATAGAATAGAACCAAATGACTACAAGATCTGCTGTACTTTTCAGTTCATAAGTTTTGTAGTAAGCAAATGACTGTTTATAATCTTAATATTATGTATATACTAACTGCTTTTAATTTTGTTAAATAAATTAGACCTTTCATATATCATAACTTTAGAAGTAGTAAAGTGGTGCTAGATACATATTTGTGAGTAGGTGGTAGTGTTTGAGTAGGATTGCTATTCAAACCAGGAGTTTTAAACTCCATGGGGGAAAGACGGGAAAGGACAGTGCATGTATAGTAGTCTACAAATTCATTCTTTTTTTTTTTTTGGTGTCTACTATTTTTGATAGAAAGTTTACAGTTAACAATCTCAATTATCTTATGTTTATATCTATGAGAAAGTAGTTCACTAGATATAATAGTTTTTCAGTACCATATTATTTACAAATGTATGAGAGTATTATATAGGTTCATAGGTTCATTGGTAGGTACTAGGCTAGGCCCCTAGGGCCTATACAAGCTTAGCCAAAAAGGTACCCTAGCTTTCACTACCCAAGAAATTTATTTTCCTGTGGCCCTATCGAGCAGAGCCACAGAGGTGAATTTCCTATTTCTCATCCAATCATCAAGATTTTTCTTGAAGAGTGCTAATGAGGAGCTTTGTTTGATATAGATAGGTAGCTTGTTCCAGAGTATGGGAAGTCTCTGGGACAGGAATCTATCCCTCCAGTTTCTGTATGAATATGTAATACTTATTTATTTTTTTCCTATTTCAGTAGTATGGCCAACTTGAAATGCATATCAATTAATATGAATGGATTAAATAACTGCTGTTATACAAATTTCTAAAAACATTTCATTACCAACTTATCTTTTTAGAGGAAACACATTTAATAAAGGAAGATTTGGGCAGACTTAATACTAAACACTATTCTGTATTGACTAGCTCTCATTAGAAAAAAAAAAAGAGAGAAGAGCTATGGCTATTTTATGGAAAAATTATTTGTCTCTGCCTAAAATCCTGAATACATTTAATGATGAAAAAAGCATGTTTTGTTCAGTGACTTTAGACATTCAAAGGAAACTATAGACTTTTATTAATGTTTACTGGATACCTGGATTGGGAATACAAGCAGTTAAACAGCAGTTGGGGGGAATAGTATGAATATCAAAGGGAAACATCATTTTTGCAGGTGAATTTAATTGTATTTTATCTGACAAGAATGCCAACACTAGCTGTAAAGGGAAGAAACCTGCCTCAGTCAAGGCATTGATGGAGTTCAATGACCTATATAATATGAGAGATATATCATATCATGTATCATACTCAATATCCTTTATACATTTCTCACACAGGCATGGGGCATAATCACAAATAGGCAGAGTAGATATTTAAAATTAGATCACTAGCAGAATAGATGATGTTAAAGGAGTCTCTTGTCCACTGCCAGATCATAATGAGATAACATTTGAAATTATATTGAATTCAAGTAATAACATCCCAATTAAAAGGTGTTCTGCATATACAACCAATATGAAAGACTTTAAGGAGTTCTTTAATATAGAAATTCAAACTTTTATTGAAATTAATCATACAGGTAACACCTCAGAGGTTTTTGTATGGGACTCTTTAAAATCATACCTTTTTGGCAAACTTACAAGTTGGTATACGCAAATAAGAAACACTGGGACAAAGAACTGATAGATTTACAGGAGAAAATTGATAAGATAAAATTAGACAATCAAAATGAAAATAATAACTTAATGGAAGAAATAGCTTAAGCAGTAAATATTTAGACATTTTATAAACTAAATCTATGAAAATTTAGAAAAGATTAAAACAGCTAATGATTTCATAAATCCTAAAACCATGCAGAAATTGGCTACTAGAACACAAATGATTGTTAAATCTAACCACATTAAAGAATTATACTCCTCTAGTACTAAAAGAAGGTTGCTGAAATAGAAGATATTCGGGATGCTTTCAGGTCTCATTCTAATAAGATTAATGAACACAAACCAACAATGGATGCACAAAATCTAATTAAAATATTTATAAAAAATAGACTGAAAATAGACTGTCAGAGGATCAAATAAAAGTAGTTAACAAGCCTATATCAATATCTGAACTCAAAATTCAAATTAATAAATTAAAACTCAATAAGGCACCTGGAAATGACAGTATAATACCTGAACTATACAAAATGATGACTAAGGATGCTTTGAGTATTTTACTAGAGGGATTTTCAATAGTTAAAGGACTTATGAAAGTACTACCATCATGGAAATACACCCTAATATCCCCAATTTTAAAACCCTGACAAGGACTCAACACAACTTTCTTCATATAGACCAATTTCATTATTAAATGTAGATTATAAAATATTCATGGCAATCTGTGTCTCTAGAATAAAACAATTTCTTCCTGTATTGATAGACAATAATCAGACTGGGTTTATAATGAACAGGGACACCTATGATAATATCAAGCCAATACTATCAATAATTGTTTTTCATCCTGCCTGTTGTTACTATTTCACATCTCTTGACTGTTTTATGTTTCTCCAGTGAGTAATACTGGCTGGCTACATTTTCTGTTTTATCTGTAAACAGTTATTTTGTAGTTGTGATACTTGCTTGTATTATACTTCTGTTGTCTTTTAGGCATCTACAAGTATGTCACTCATACGTGTCAATCCACGGAGACCCTCCCCCCCTTCACTGATGCTGATTATCAAGTAATTATCAATGGGTTTCAGCAAAAAGGTATTTTTCTCCTGGAAAGGGGATGGGGAGATATGGCAAAGAGGATGAGAATATGGCAGTAGATAGTACAAGACCTCAATGCCATGGGTGGCCACAGAAGAACATACAAACAGGTGCATCACAGGGCCACTGAAATGATCACTACTGCATGCAGGTGAGCAGCTGCAGTGGGCCATGACCAAATAACTACTGTGGGATGGCCTGCTTGGGAACCCCCTCTAACCCCCAGTGAACAGTTCCTGGCCAAAATCAGAGATACAGACATATATCATGACAGTACAGGACAGCATGTATTGGATATGGATGCTACAACTTCCAAGACAGCAAGCATGTCCCAGGGGGAGCTTCCAGGTAGGTTTTTCTATCTGAACAGTTGAATACTGTTGTATAGTAAAGCAATTGAAATGAATAAGTTCATTCTATGTCACATGTCTTTTTTAGGGGGTTTGAAGATTGCTATATTTATAAGCTTAGGTTGGAGTTGTCAGCCATATTATTCTTGACATTACACTTAATGGCACATATAAACAGGTAAATGTATTACCCCACTGTAGCACTGTTAATTGTGATGATGTTGCCCTTATTTCTTGCTTAACGTCTTCCAGGACCATTTGGAGTACAGTGCAGTATATCTACTGCAGATGGCAAGCAAATATTTTTATGTCAGTACTGCTGAGCAATTTAAAGAAATATTGTAGTGTGTCATTTTGATATCAGGCCTGTTATTTGCATTGCTGTACTGTAGTGACAGCACTGTTAGTTTGTTAGCATATATTGCATTATGGTACTTCAGGTATTAATGTATTCCTGTGTTTCTTGCTTTTTATCACAGGTGATCATGACAGTTGGAGTGTGGGCCCTGTGCCACCTGATGTCAGTTTATCAGCAGACTCTGATGATGATGGTGGCCAAATTGAAGCAAAGCTAAGGAGTGAAGAGGTTGAATCTGACACAGAGGTTGATATACAGCCATCTCCTGCATTTCCATCTGACACAGCCAGTAGGCCTATACCTACCCATTTCACTGAGCCCACATATATTGGACAGGTGGAGGGTGAGGACATTGATCAGGGAAGTGTGGCTACTGTGTCTTCAGTGCCTGCTGAGTCTGGCCTTAGCCAAAGTGTGGGTGAGGTGCCACATATGAGGATTGATAGGGTTGCTCAGAGGGGGTCTGCTGTCCCTCATCCACCTGGTGTAGGTGTCACTTCCTGTGCCACTCAACATATGTTTAGGGGCATCATGGAGGCACAAGCACATTCCCATAGGTGTTCCAGACAAATGCTCAAGGTTGTGAATATGACAGTCTGACATGCGTGACTGCCCCCACTGCATTGCCCATTCACTGGATCGGATGAATGGCGCACATAACTCTCAAATGTACAGATTTTTGCAGAATATCCAGATTTTTGCCTCATATTTTTGGTCTATTCCTCATAAAATGTGTGGTTTTCTGGTAAAATCATTGAAGATTGAAGTGACTTCTTCTTTCGGCTTTCCTGGTTAGGGATCACCACAGCGGATCATCTGTCCGCTCATGATTGCCAGTGGAATTTTACAGTGTTGAGTTGCCAGCCCAGTGCTCAACCTTCCACAGAAGGCACACACATGCACTCACACCAAGGGCCAATTTAGATTGCCCAATCCACCTACAGCATGTCTTTGGAAGGAAATTGGAGCACCCAGAGAAAACCCACATGACCACAGGGAGGACATGCAGACTCCACACAGAAGGCACCCCAGCCGAGGATCGAACCGGAGAGCCTCTTGCTGTGAGGTGGCAATGCTAACTGCTGCACCACCATGGCTGGCCCTGAAGATTGAAGTTATTAAATAATACTAAATAATGACAGGCATTTGAGTTTCAGACTTTATATCCTTCAGAAAACACATAATTATGCAAACATATGTTATTCTAGCAACTTTCTAAGTTCATAGGAGCAATATTTAAATGTTGTCCCCATTTTTGCCCCTTTGTCTCCCCATTCTTTCTGGCTTTGTCCACATTTCTTGCACTGAGAGGTTGAGAGGTATGATGACACATTGTATCAAGATGTGTCTGTCATGAAATGAGCAGTGTCTGTGATGGAATACTTGCTGTGAGGGGAAGACATCTTCATGGATGTAGGTTAGCCACATCATCTGCTGTCAGCCAACATGGCCGTGCCTGATCACGCTCCCATAGTGGCAGTGCTTCCACTGCTCCATCAGTGAGTGTTTTACCCACACCCAGACATGGCAGGCCATGGGGTCGTGGTCCTGGGCAACCCTATGAAAGGAGCTCATCCACCAGACATTGGTCACGTTCACGTAGCAGCACTGCATCTGACCTTGGGTGTGGAGGTGCCAGTGCAACTCTTGGCAGAGCCAGTTCTCATGGTTGGGGATGACAACAATGAACTGCCACCTCTGCCATGCATGGCTCACACCTGTCTGACAAACCAATATGTAGAGCTAACACAGAGCTTGGCTGTGTTCATGCAGACACCTACACACCAATTTTACCTGGAGGACCTCTACAAACAAACACACACACACACACACACACACACACACACACACACACACACACACACACACACACACACAAAAAACAGTTACTCATTTTTTCTCATTAGCAATTTGTTGTTTTATCCCAATATCTACCTTCTTCTTATTATTCACACACACTTACAGACATTTTATGTCATCCTAGGCTTCCTGCACCCCCCTCCCCCCCACACACACACACACACAAAACAACCTGTGTAAGTGATGATAACTGTGCCATGTTCCTGTTTTCTATGTTTTGGATTCAGGGATACAAAAGCTGTGACTGTTACTTAGGTTCTGTAGCTAACTTAGTGTTTAGTATATCTGCATTTGTGGTGTTGAATTACTCATTGTACCTTTAACTTATATTGGTCTAGGAAAGTTAGACATCAACATTTCACAGCTGTATAGTGAATGCTCTTGTAAGGGTTGTGAAGTCAGAAACTGCAATGTGTATCATTACTGTCTAACTTGTCTCTGTAATGATTTTCCAGGGCAAACATATGGTGCACATCATAAGTCACTCCATCATATTCAGATGTTAGGATGATGTGACAGCACTGTAGTCAAACCTCATCAGAACAGTAATACAGTATAATGCTGTCTTTTGCATGTACTTCAAGAGACACATGCAGCAGCTGGAGAGACCACAGGCCTTTCTCAGTAAGATAACACAAGGCCTACAAACCATGCCATGATGTATATGCATAGATTAAAAGCTATGTCACTGTAATCTGTCTTGTATAGGATGAGGTGACATCTGCCTGTCCTCCAGACCAGTCTCTGACTATGCTGTCGTGGGATATCTGCATATCCAAACATCTGATATAGCTGATGACATCAGCAGTGTCTGTTAAGACTATGTTAATAACAGTGTCCCACATGCTGAGGTAAATGTTCTCTGTAATGTCAAGCAGAACACGGGTCTATATTATAACACTGAATTTTATAAAGTTCGAATTTTATAATATCGAACCAGGTTTGTCGAACGTTGAAAACAGCAAAGGTGCAGGACACCGAATTCTTTCCCAGGGAAAGAATTCGATGGGCCATTGCTGTGGCTTCGCTGTTTTCAGCATTCGATATGTTGGAACGTTACGGGTCGGGTTCACGTAAGTGTGGGGGTTGTGTGTAGGTTAGGGTTAGGGGGCGGGTTAGGTGAGTTAGGGTTAGGGAGCGGGGTCAGGTAAGTGTGCGGATGTGTGTAGGTTAGGGTTAGGGGGTGAGTTAGGGTTAGGGTGCGGGTGAGGTGAGTGTGCAATAGTGACAGACCTTAGGGTTAGGGTTGGGTTAAGGTAAGTGGATAGCTAGTAGTGTATGTAAAGTTTAGTTTAGGTGTAGGATTTTAAGTGTATATGTGTGGATTGCTGTTTTTTGTGTGTGTTTGTGTTATGTGTATGTTTCTTGGAATAGCGATTTTTTTTCCCTGGGGAAAAAAATCGCTATTCTGACTGTTCGATGTTTGCGGATTTTGGTGTTTAGTGTTCGATATTATAACATTCAATCTTTGTAGATTTTGATGTTATAATATAGACCTGCAGAGCACGCACGAGCATGCGTGCACACACACAAACACACACACACACACACACACACACACACACACACACACACACACACACACACACACACACACACACACAAAGAGTTGACTGTAGTGAGAATAGAACCCCTACCTATCTAAGTTCACAGACTACAAAATACAGTACTTAATGCAAGAGGCACAGCCAAGTCTGAATTTTGCAAGACTGCAGCTGATCTTATAGTTCATTACATCAGTAGCCCATGTGTGTGACAAGATGTTGGCAGTTTTGCATAGGTTCATAGCTTCATAGGTTCATATGTGGCTACTACCATAATGGCCCTAAGTTCATAGGTTCATAGGAAGTTACTAGGCTAGTGGCGCAAGGACCTTTTCAAGTTTAGCGAAGTTGTACCATTGTTCCCTTATAGGCCAAGATATGTAGCCCATATTTGCGAATCAATGATCAGCACTGGTTGCCCCTGTCTAAGAGTGACATAGGTGAAACCCTGTGGTAATTTTACAATTTCCCATCCGTCCAAGTTATGCTTAAATAGGGTTATTGATGAGCTCAGTTTCACATGAATTGGAAGTGTGTTCCATAACATTGGCAATCTCTGGGAGACATATCTGTCTCTCCAGCATGCCCTGTTGATGTCGCAGGCTGGGTCCCTACAGTGAATGAGTCTTGTCCCATTTGATTTGCAGAGGTGCAACCTTTCCATAAAGGCAGGGTTCGAGAGTGTTCTGTAGGCCAAGCACAAGGTGTCTCTCAACAGTCTATATGATACAGAGTACAGTGGCAGGGCCTTCAGTCTATTCATGCAGGTCATGTGTTGAAGTCCCTGGATTTTCTTGGTGAGAAACTTCTTAGGTCTCTCCAACTGCTGCAGGTGTCTGGTAAGGTACATGCAAAAGGGAACATTGTACTCTATTATTGGTCTAATGAGGGATGAGTACACTGGATTGATAACATCCTTAGTCTTGGATGCTATGCCTTTACTTATGAAGTGTGGAACATAAAAGGCCTTCCTTACCACTGTGGACACATGATGATCAAAGTTGATGTTGCTATCAACCTGCATTCCCAAATCTGTCACCATTGTGTTGGAACTTGGAGGGTATTATTAATAGTGTAATTTGCAGGTACCTCTCATTTGCAGAAAGGGATAGTAGTGCATGTTTTTTGGGGTTAAGTTTAACTCTGTGACTTTTGCAACAATCATTTATGTAGGTAAGCCCATTTTGTACTATGTTGACATCATTTGGGGATTCAATGATTGCACACAGTTTGCAGTCGTCAGTGAACTTGATGAGCCAGAGGCCATCTGTTATTGCCTGAATTTCTTAGAAATAGATTCTTAACAGTAGGATGCCCAGCACAGACCCCTGTGGAACACCATGGATAACAGGTCTGCTGGCAGAGATGGAATCCTCAAGTACGACTGTATGCATTCTGTTGGTGAGCCAGCTGGCTACCCATCTAATGATGTATCTGTTAATCCCCATCTGTGTGAGTTTCTCACAGATGCCTGAGTGGGGCATTATGTCAAAGGCCTTGGATAAGTCAAGATAGGCAGTAGGTACTGATTTGCCTTTATCCAGGGCTTTGGTGACACTCTTAAATAATTTCCCTAGGTTTAACAGGCATGATCTGCCCTTAACGAATCCAGATTGGGTCAGGTCAAGAGTTTAAAGGTCATCTATTTCCTTGTTGATAAGGACCAAGATGATTCACTCCATGGCCTTATAGACAAGGTTGGTCAGGCTTATGGGTCTATAGTTCCCTGGGTCAGTTGAGGGACCCCCTTTGTGCAAGGGGAGTATGGTTGCTGTTTTCCACTCTGCCTGGACAAAGCCATTACTTAGACTGTGGTTGAAGAGAGTACCCAGTGGTTCTGCTAACTCTTGCTTTACACCATTTAGTAAGCAGCCTGAGATGTTATCCAGTCCCATAGAGACTGTGTTTTTGGCCTTGGCAAGTGCAGTTATGATCTTTTCTTTGGAGATAATAGGCAGAGAACTGGTGACAGGTATGCTTTGGGTATAATTGCTTGAGACAGGGATGTGCAATTTTGCCAAACCTGTCTGCTAACAGGTTGGCAATGTCATCAGGTTCAGTATGACTGGTACCATCCACTATGAATTTGGTGCAAAGCTGGGCCTTCCCTTTTACAGACATAGCTAAAGAATGCCTTGAGATCATCCTTAGCTATGAATGCTAATTTAGTTTCATAATTAGCTTTAGAGGACTTTACAAGATGTCATATTTGCTTGTTCAAGCTATGCAGGGTGTTCTTCTGCTGAGACTGTTCCCTCTAATTCCTGGACATAATTTTTTTCTCATATTGTATAATCTATTTATGCTAGATGTCCACCAGGGTGGCTTGTTTTTTCGTGAGCAAGTTTTGATCTGTTCTGGTACGACTAAGTTTATACACTTGTAAAGCAGTTTATACAGGGCATTTGTGTACATCTCTGTATTAGGAGTCTTTACTGTCAGTGATGGCAGGAGGTTTGAAACTATGTATGCCATCACTTAGGAGGCTATAGTTTGCTTTGGAGAAACTTTTCAACCTTTTGGAACCTGAAGGGGGGGTCAGGAATGAATGTTACACTGAATGTGATTGATTTATGGTCAGAACTTGCCATGGAGGGTCTCTCACATGGGGTGGAGCAGCAATCTCCCATGTTGATGAGTAATAGGTCAAGGACATTCCATCCCCTTGTGAGGGTGCAGACTAACTGTTCCAGAGCATTTGTGTTTACAAAGTGCAGGAAACTGCATGTTTGAGCTCATATATGTATCCCAGTCGATAGAAGGATGGTTAAAGTCACCCATGCCTAGGGTGTTTGGCTATATTATGAGTGACTCAAGTAGGTCCAGTGTTGGTGGACCTGTAGCTAACAGTTATGTGTGTGTGTGTGGGGGTATTTCCTATAGTTAGTTGGACTTGGAGTAACTCTAGGGAGTTATACTGCTTAACCAGTGTTTGTGTGTGTTTTTCATGAAGATGGCTACATCCCCTGCTTTGTTTCTTTCACATTCATTTTGCAGCCTGACATACTCTCTGCCACCATAAACCATGTCTCTGTCAGTGCACAAACATCGATATCTTCCCAAATAAATATTCCCTCCATTCAGGGTAGTTTCTGATTTACACTCCTAGCATTAAGCACCATAACCTTGTTTGTCTTTTGAGGATATTTTTACATCAGGAATTTTGTTCATATGACATTGCCTAAAAAAGGCATTATAGGTAGGCAAGTACCTTGCCTAGTAAATGAAAGACAAGAGGTGACAGATGAAGACTATCCCTGGCAAAGCAGCATGGTCTATCAACCATATCATCCCAGGCTGACACCAGTAGCTAAGTCAATTGTTGAAGTCGATAATTATTTTGTTTGTATTGAGGCATCATCCTGGGTGAAGGTAGAATGCTACTTAGGGCTATGGACATACCTGTCTGCAATATGGAGTACGACAGAAATGTAACTGTGCTTGTTGTTGAGAAACTTGAGAACATGCATGACTTTGCAGATGCTGGCACCTGAAAGGCAGCTGACAGTGACTTTCTCTTTTTACAACCTGGTGAGGGCCCATCTGTACGTCTCGGTATGGATTTTCCTATGACCAAGACATTGGCTTTCAGGCGTTTTGCCTTAAGGGCTTAATGACTGACATACTGATATGTTTGTTTTCATGTGTAGTGTATTCTGTTGTGACTGTAATGTGTGCAGAAAGTTTGCATTTGTGAGGTCTTTGCTCTTTTGGTAAGCTTCTAATGTCTACCTCTGCATATATGGGGTTATGTGTTGTGCACTTGGTCTGCTGAGGTGGTGAAGTGTGTGTGTTGACAACCTCTTTGGTATCTGATTTCTTCTTACCTGAGAGAGAGAAAGGATTTATTCTAGATTCATTGTACAGTTGCATCTCTCACATATTGTACTTGTAATTTTTACGAGTACATGTTTTTTCAGTATACATGAGGCAATAGAGCCTAGCTTTTGTAAAAACACAAGTACCCTTATTACACATATTTAAATGGTAGTTGTTAGCAGAGCAATTTTGTGAGCAGCAAACCCTGGGCCTCTCTCTGAGGGACATAGATGTCAGCCCAGAGGTGAGTTTACAATCACCCAACCAGTAGTGGAGGTTGTGCTTGAACAGGGTCATTGAGGAGCACTGCTTTACATGCAGTGGGAGCCTATAACATAGAAATGTGAGCCACTGGGGGATATATCTCAAGTTATTCATGTCCCATTTAATTTTTAGATGTCCAGCATTTCCAGTAGGTTGGAGTCTGAGATTTCTCTGTGGGTCAAGCACAGGTCACCTCTCAGAAACTTGCAAGGAATTGAGTACAGTGACAGGTCTTGTAGTCTTTCAATGTATGTGATGTTTGAAGGACCTGCATTCTCCCAGTCACAAACCTCTATTTTTCTACAATTGCTAAAGCTGTCTGGTGAGGTACAGACAGAAGGGAATATTGTACTAAATTAGTGGTCTGACAAGGGTGGATTAAAACATAGCTATGACCTCCCTGGTCTTGGATGGGATTGCCATATGTACGATGTGCACAATGCAGAATGTGTGTTTCCCCACTATGGACACATAGTGATTAAGGAAGTGTAGATTGCTATGAACATATGTTCACAAGTCTCACAACACTGTGTTTGAGCTGAGAGGGTTGCTATGTATATCTTAACTGGCAGAGGTACTTAATTGCCAAAGGGAACAATGAGGCATTATTTGCTGTAAGATTCAGTCTGTTTACCACCAATCATTTGTCTCTGCCAGCCCCATTTGTTATACAATGCCATCACTGGGGAATCTATATGAGTGTGTCCAATTAACAGTTATCTGCAAACATGGTAAACCACAGGCCACCTACTATTGGCTGCACTACAGGGAAGTAGTTATCACACAGTTGATGGCCCAGCACAGATCCTTGTGGTATTCCACTGGTGAGTGGGCTAGTGGTAGAGTTGCAGTCCCAACTTTTAGAGTCTGTGTTCTGTTGGTAAGCCAGTTTCCTATCCAACAAGTAATGTATGGCTTAATTCCCAGATGGGACATTTTCACTATGAGACATGAATGGGGCATATTGTTCAAGGCCTTGGATAACTGAACTTTGGTGGTATGTCCTGTTATCTGTCATCCAGGTGTTTGGGTCAGTATCAAAGAAGTCCACGAGGTTCAGTAGGCAAGATCTATCCTTGACAAATACAACATGGGTTCATTCAAGTGTGTTGAAGGTCAACTATGTCCCTGTGGATAAGGTCCATGCTGATCCCTTCCCTAGCCTTGCAGATAAGGCTTGTGAGGCTTAAGGGTGAATAGTCGTAGTTCTGCAAGTTACCAGATTGATGTGCATTGCATATGAACACAACGTCTGATATTACTTTTTTGTAGTGTAGGTGATATATGTGTGGAAAAAGTACTGAGACACCAGGGTAGCAGTGCTTGGGTGGGGGATAACACATGGTTGTATTGTAAGTAGGTGACATACTGTGAGATAGGGCCTTCATTTTTTTTATTTTTCCACATGTAATGTCATGTTATACACAAGAAATGGACAATGAACAATAGTAATACTTAATAATATGTAGTATATTGTGCAACAATTAGCAAAGTGTATATGCATGTAAGATACACATGTTTGCCTACTGCTTAGCACTGCGCAAACACAAGCTGCATTGCTAAAGTCTGACAGTTACTACTGAGTCTACGAAACTTATCTGCTACTTAACTGACTCTGTGGCAGCATGTGTTAATAGATTGATACTTCCCTTTTTGGGGCAAGAGGGTACTAGATTCAAATCCTTTTCTCTCTCTTTTATTATATATTTTAAAATTTTTTAGTGTTTGTGTGCTGCCAGTCAGCATAAACATGGGAAATGGAGGAAAATTAATGTCAGGTTTGGTTGTATCTAGTAGGTGTGCATGGAGTAAAGCAGTGGGCAAACTGGAGCCCAGACAGGACCCAGACAGCCAAAAATTGAAACCAGATGTATTCAATTAATACTATTGGGCATCTCGCAAACTCACTAAGTGATGATGTGAGGTAGTTAGCAGTGAGACCTTAGGAATGAATAGTAAAATAAGCAATTTACATTAAATAACCTTGAAACTGCATTGCTTGCCACTGTTGTGCACTGCTTACCATTGCGCACCATGTTTGTGTGATGGTGCACGGTGCTCAACAATTACAAAAAGAGTGCATGCTCCCAATAAATGTGATAACTGGAAATGGTGGGAAACCATCAGTCTCCATTGCTCTTGATCCATGCAAGACATGACAGGCATTTGTGGAGAGGATGTGAGATTTAGGGCTCAGAGATAGTGCGTGCAGGAGCCCAAGATTTTTGTTGGAACTCCTAGTGAAACACCAGGTTGCTGCAGGGGGACAATTCTTGGTCCCTGTATAAGTCAGAGGCTTATGACCAATGCAACCGTTATCCTCCACACTGGTGAGCAACATAGTCACCACTTTAGTGACGTACGTCAGAGGAAGAGGGGTACTCTCGATGCTTGGATCAAGGAATTTAGGACAGAGAATATCCCAAAGATGTATAAACATTAACTATAGAGAGTACCTGTAAGGCTTAAAAGATAAATGTAGGCAAGACTGGTATTCATAATGGTATTCTGTTCTGTTTTGTTTTTTCCGCAGCTGCCATGGAGAGGGAGTGAAATGTCAGGACCCATGTCACTAGATTGGTGAGGATGAGGAAGGCACGTGGTATGTATTCAGAAAAGTAGTGTTATTGTACCATTAAAAGTTAAAGATAGCTTTTTTGGTATGCTATACAGTTGTAACAAATGGAGCCTGCCTATCTCAACTGTAAAAGCAAGTATGCATGTGTCTGTAGCACAAAAAAGATAGCTTGTTTGGTATTTTATACAGTTGTATCAAACTGAACGTGCATATTCCAAATGTAAAAGCAAGTATGCATGCATTAGTCTGTAACAGAAACCAAGAGTACAATATTAGACTTTAGTCAGAGGTGCTGGGTTCAAATACCACACTTCCCAACTATACAATAACTGTTAATTATTCAATTATGTGTAACTTAAAGGTTTAAAGTAAAAGCTCTCTCTATACCAGTGGATAATTGGAGCATGCATATGTGCAATATAAGCACATGTAAAGGAGTACTTGCTACAATCTGTAGTATAGTGTGCATCTGTCACAGAGTGGTAGTCTTAAGAGTAAAGGTTAAGATAATAGAGTCAAATAATTGTATTAATGTATTGTATGTTACATATGGAGATGCTAATCTTGCCTCCTTTTTTTCTCTCACCCTAACCCTTATCTCTCTCTCTCTCTTTTTCTTTTTTGTTTTATTTTATGTGTCATCAAAATATGTTCATGTCATCCATGTGTATTACATCATGAAATGCTCCACAACACAACGGGGTTGTCCTGCTCCACAGGCTCCACCTGCCCCAACTCCACTGGCCAAGGCACCATTGCCCAGCATGTCTGGTAGCTGACCTGGAAACACCACCTCTGCTGCCCTTGCACTACTTGCTCCCTCAAGTAGTTTTGCCCTGGATGATAGGCCAGTGGTTCCCTCTGGGAGCAGTGGCAGAGGTGGTGAGATTATCACCCACACTGAACTGCCATGGGTGGTGTGTAAGGTTGTGCCCCACACTGTTGGTGCACACCTATGCAGGATGGAGGGCCTGCTCTCCCTCATTTTATGTATTACCAGGAGGAAGAGGATAAGGAGACTTCAAGCTATCCAGTCAGTGGTGGAGTGAGGTGACAGTGATGACAGTCCTGTGGGCGAGGACTCACTTGTCACTGTTAACCTGCTTGATGTCCTTGAGTCCTGGATGTTCCCACCTCACCCTGTCTATGGTATCCACTGACCTCTTCTGTCTATCATCATCCCTGCATCTTGTCTTCTTTGTCTTGTCTGTCTCCAATTGCTTTCTCACTTACCCAACTTTCCAGATCCCCAGACCCAGATGCACCTACATCCCTTCCTCAACATTCCTCTCTCTCTCTCTCTCTCTCTCTCTCTCTCTCAAAAAAATCAACCTATACATAGTTCTCCATTTCACATGCATGTCTTCTTGACACACTTGATTCGGTCCAATTGGCATGATCATGTTGTGGTCACTCCTCTATCTGGAGGTGACAGTCCAAATTCATCTAATAAGCTGCATATATTAGGAGTTTTTAATGATGAAGAAATGGATAGTTATGGTTTTTTCCTACCTCACTATTGCACATTCCTATTTTGTTTTCCATTTGTTCTTACCCCTGATTTCTCCCCATTTCACCACTGTCCTACCTTCCCCATTTCTTTTCTTTAATGCATCATTGTGTGATGGTGGGTATCACACACCAAACAGCAGCAACAGTAATATGAAAGTACTTAAAAGTGTTTGATTCAGTTGTATTCAAACCCAGTAACATCTGGCCCAAAAAGGAATGTATTAGTGCATTAAATGTATTAATACATGCCACCACAGAGCCAGTTAAGTAACAGATCTATTGCACAGACTCAGTACTAACTGTCAGACTTTAGCATCCCCTATCACCACTGTTCTTTTCTTTAATGCATTATTGCACAATGGTGTGCATCAAGCACCAATGCGCAACAACAGTAAAGCAAAAGTAGTTAAAAGTATTAGCTACAGCTGTATTCCAGCTCAGTACCATTTGGCCCCAAAAAGGAATTTATCACTGTATTAACACCTGCTGCCAGAGAGTCAGTTAAGCTACAGATGTATTCCACAGACTCAATACTGTCAGACTTTAGCAATTTGGCTCACATTTGTGCACTGGTACAGGTTGATTCAAAAACTTTATTTATTTGTTGACCGGGAAAGTCTGACTGGAATAGAACCTATTTTCAGTGGATGCCCGGGGAGAAATGCTCCAGATGCATGTCTTTGGAATATGGGAGTAAACTGGAGTACCTGGAGGAAACCCATGCGAATGACACCAGTTGTTTGTGTCAGCCCCTCCTGGAGAACATTTGTGTCAGTGTGCGATTCAATATCAGCTCCTAATCAACAAATTTAGTCAGTCAGAGACCACTGACATTGATCTTGACTTCACAGAAGTAAATGCCGAAAAGGAGCAGTCCAAGGGCTGACCCCTGAGTGACTCCACTTGTGACTTCCCTCTTTCTAGAGGTGGACTCCCCAGTACTAACTTCCTGGGCCCTGTCTGTGAGCCATTTGGCTATCCACTGGGTGATATATAAGTTTGTACCTAACCTCTTGAATTTGTCAATATTGCCCAAGTGGGGTATTGTGTTAAATGTCTTGGCCAGGTGAAGGCAGGCAGTGTGAACCATTTTACCCTAATCCATCACTTTGGTGACCTTCTCAAATAAGTACACCAGGTTGAGTAAGCATGTCCTGCCTTTGTTGAAAACAAATTGGGTTGGGTCAAGTGTCTGGAGGTTTACAATATCACTATCAATCATTTCCATGATAATTCATTCAATGGCTTTACATATAAGACTAGTGAGATTTATGGGTCTGTAGTTTCCAGGGTCTGTCGATGGGCCACCTTTGTACAGAGGGATGACTGTTGCTGTTTTCCATTCATTAGGCATGAAGCCTATTTGGGGGCTACAGTTAAATAGCAATTCCAGAGGGTCTGTTAGGTCATCTTTCATGCTATTTAGACAGCATCCTGGGATATTGTCTGGGCACATTGATGCAATGTTCTTGGCCTTACAGAGTTGTTACACCAGAGGCATGTGTGATACCTGTTCAGCTTATGCACACACTGCATACATAGGTGTTTGTCAACATTAATGGCATGTATATAATTTCTGACAGTATGGATGGTGCCATAGACCTTTGCCATGCACACAAGGCAAGTAGCCTATACTGACCATACTGTCACACACAGGTATAGCAGTGAACCTCCTAACACCTCCTGCAGACTTTACCAGGACAGTCTGTGTGGTTACCTTATAGAGTGTGGATATATAATAACAGTTGTCAAGTGCATGTGTGTGTGTGTGTGTGTGTGTGTGTGTGTGTGTGTGTGTGTGTGTGTGTGTGTGTGTGTGTGTGTGTGTGTGTGTGTGTGTTTATGTCAGAGGCATGGGATTACTGGGAATATTATTCTGATATTGTCCATGATTGTGGTCGTTTCTTGTAATGTCTGCCATGATCCTTTACCTGTGGCTAGAGACCTCTGCTGAGAGTACACTCATATTCAGGTATATCATTTTGCACAGCTTTCCAATATGCAGCCTACCTCAACTGTATATCAGATCCCTGACAGATGTCCTCTGTATTATACATGTAAGGATGCTTATCTCACACAGACATCCTCCCTGTTATGTCACCTTGTATGACAGTCACAGGAAACACATTTTCACTGTACAGTCCGTGCTGTACCATAAATATATGTGCTTGGTATTGCTGATACAACTATCTTCTATTGACATGCCATCTTCTGCTGTACATGCAGGAGTTTCACCTGTACTCTTTCCCTATATTCATTCTTACAATTCATCTATGTGTCCCTATTCAATACACAGACTTCTCCTGGTTGATCATTTTGCATGGCAGTCCTATGTCCTGTTACAGATCATTAACACAGCTTCAGTACAGAATGCCAGGAATGGGATATCACAGTACCCTGCACTGTAGGTATACTGTCCTGTACAGTGTTTGGACCATATAATCCACACTCATAGCGCTCAACTGTCCAAATATTCCCAGAATGTTCAGATGTTTTCCTTAGCAAATATACAGTTTTGTGCCATATCACTGGGATGATCTATGGACTGATGTGACTCAATATTACACACATTTGAGTGCATACCTCTCAACTGTCCTGATCTGTGCAGAATGTCCATTTTTGTCTCATATTTTTGATGTTTTCCTGATAACATGTTTTTCATGGCCTGGCATGTCATTGCTGAGTGCAGTCAGAAACTGATGATTGCATTTGAGCTTCAAACTTCATGCTCTTCAGAAAGTTCATGCTAATGTACAACCTATATATTCTGTCAACTTCCAGTTCGTCAGTGAAATAGTAAAAATATGTCCCTATTTCTGGCCCATTATCCCCCTATTATTATGGCTTTTTCTACATTTGTCCCTCTAAGAGGTTGCGAGTGTATCTCTATCACATTCCTATGTGATATATCTGCCGAATATGTCCCTGTTACTGGTCATTTGTCATCTCATTAAGTTGACCTCTGTGCAGATGTGTTGTACTAACAGAATGACAGCTATTTGTAAAATCCCTGGTGATCATCGTGGCATTGCTCGCAAATCTGGGCACCATAGGTGTTCTTCTTTACACGGACTTGCTATCCGCATTCACTGACAAGGTTTTGCTATGTGTAAAGTCCTGATGATCATTGTGGCATTCTGCACAAATCTGCACACTGTAGATGCTCTCCTTTACATGGAATTGCTATCCACATTCACTTATAAAGTTTCACTGGCAGCAACACTGTTGTGAGCTGCGAAACGTAGCTTAGGCGCACTGTGTCTCATCACTATGCATTGTGCACTGCAGCGCACTGTGCATCATCACTCAAACATGTAAACTCCATGTAGGCTTTGTGTGAAGCCTACATGTAGTTTACTGAATCCCTCAGAGTAGTTATTTTACAGCAGTATTATTTTGGAGTATAATATGACTGAAGCAGATGCACTGCAGTTATTTTACAGCAGCTTTATTAGGGAGTATAGTATGACTGTAAGCAGATACACAGTAGTTATATTATAGCAGTGCTATTTGGGGCATCTGGCAAGTATCTGCTATTTGGGGGTATACTACAAGTGTAAGCAGATACACAGCAATTATTTTACAGCAGTGTTATTCAGAACCTACTGTGACTGTAAGCAGATAAACAGTAGGTATTTTACAGTAGTGTTATTTGGGAGTCTACTATGACAGAATGCGGATACACAGTAGTTATTTTACTGAATTGTTATTTGAAAGTATAATATGAATGCAGATAAACTGTAGTTATTTTACAGCAGTGTTATTTGAAGTATACTATGACTGAATGCAGACTCACAGTAGTTATTTTATAGCAGTGTTATTTGGAGTGTACTATAACTGAACACAGATATACAGTCGTTATACATCGATTTTACATAAAGTTAACATTTTTTCTTAGTATTCCACTTATATTCTCTTTACTTTTTTATTAACAATGCTTGGATATTGTGAGGGGCATCATTTGTTTTGCTGGGGGGCAGGGTACAGCCCTACTGATTTGAGGATAAATAATATATCTAGCTTTTGTGAAATGACTTTCTTATGAAGAATGAATCAAACTATTTTGTGGATTGGATGGGTGATCAGCAGTTCCACATATGTATACCATATTTATTTAGAAATACTTCCTTTTCACTTTTTATGTTTACTATATATTTTAAAATTGATGTTTAGAAAATTAAGATTAGCTTATTTTGGGATACGGGAAGAAGTGGTTAAACCATATTATCTGGTGAAATATTCTATATACATCAATGAATAAACAACTCTTATAACTGAATTTCTCAGAGCCTTGTCTAGGTTCCAGGCAACCTCTGTTTCATTTACAACCCAGGCAACTGACAGAGTGATGGGAAGGATGCGTATGCCTATCTGGGTGGGTAAGTGTGTGTCAATGATATTCACTAAGTGTAGGTGTGGTCCAAAGAGTGAAGTTACCCTCAGACATAGCCAATGAGCATGGGAGTGAGGAAAGGGAAGTAGGTAGAACATGTAAAAGAACACCCCCAGGTAGAAGCACAAAAGGCCACACCCCCAGGACTCCATTAGGATCCGCGACCAGCCTAAGCAATACAGGAGTAGGCCAGTGGGGGGGGGGGGGTAGAAGGATAGCTGGAAATCCCAGCATGGATACGGAGCACTGGGAAATGGGCCAACAGGATGAGGTCTGAGGGGACCAAAAACATGGGAAAACAAATGACTTTCTTGAGGGATATTGATAGTGGTAGATATTTGAACTCTTGATATACAATACTTGAAAAGTTGTAAAATAAATGAGTATGGTGCTAGTTATACATGAAGTGTTACACAACTGCAAAAGAGAGATTCACACAATATGGAATGAATCTGATAAGGACAGGCCTGCCTTTAAAAGGGAAATAAAATGGGTTTCATGTACTTTATAGTTTTTTTAAATCACCGAGCATACTTAACCAAAAGTGCTGTTCACCGAAGCAGCAATTTTGGATAAGTATGCTCGTTGTACCAGTCTTACTACGGTGCGGATAAGGGAAAATTCCCTTTTCCCCACTGTAGTGCAACCTTGGAGTGAGAATATTGAAGTAGGGGGGATGTGGGGGGTGCAGGGGGGCTTGCCCCCTGCATAGAAGTAGGTTTAATGTTGTTTTATTTTTTTAAACATACTTTACCGTAGTTTTTCGGTGAAAGCGCTTTCGGTAAAGTATGTTCGGTGATAATGGATTTGGAGTTTTGATCTTTCGATCAAAAGTCTTAGATCTATATATATATGTATGTGTATGTATATATATATATATATATATATATATATATATATATAGATATATATTTATATATATATATATATATATATATGTATGTATGTGTGTGTGTGTGTGTGTGTGTGTGTACATGTATCATGTGCACACTCAAATATACTTGTATGCATGTGCACACACACGCAGATATATAGTAAAAATATATATATATATATACACACACACACACATATATATATATATATATATATATATATATATATATATATATATATATATATATATATATATATATATATATATATATATATATATATATATTCTTGGTGAAATAATTAGTTTTGTTGAGAATACAGGCTTCCAGTGAGGGATTAGATTGTTTGATTTTGATTGGCCAGTTTCTGAGTGGGCATTGGCTGCATTTTAATTGTCTGGCTTCCGCAGGGGCAGAGCCTTTCAGACTTTAAATATCAGAATATCAGAAAGCTTGCTCAGTTTGGTCATTTACTTATTAAATGTCCAGCAAAGGAGCATAGTCTACTACAGGTAAAGCAACCAATTCATCCTTTTTCTACATGACATAAATTTAAATGCCTTCTTTGTCACAGGCTAGTTGTACTACTGTGCTATTTCCTTATTTCCTGCTATGGAATCATTCCCCCGGATTTACTAATCTTCCATGCAGGACTAGTCTAGTCCTGCACGGAATTGGCCATTTAGGAGGATGGCAGTGCACCATGCATAATAATGAAGATGCGCTGCCTGAACTCCTAATCCTACACGGATCGTGGATGAATTCAGGGGGTGTGGCTGAGAGCAGAGCTCTCACAATAAACATGCCCCTGCAAAGTAGAACAGCAGAAAGTGTAAATAAATGAGTGAGACCACTCATAGGTGTCCACATATCCCCACCAACAGTCCCCCAAGTGTACAACAACAACAGGACATAAAAATAAAAAGAAGAAACCCCTATATATTTTTTTAAAACTCAGAGTACAGCTAGCCATAGGTGCGCAGGTGTGCCCATCGGTAAGCTACAGTTAAAGTGGCTTAAAAGGCTGAAGAGGATAACAAAGAAGATATATGCAAATGAAGCAGCACAGTAATAGTGACTTGGTCAGAGCATATGGTCGGTTTGAGTCCCACTGCAGCACATACCATTTTCCATGTGAAATATGAACATTTCTTCACATTTTTTTTGCTGTATAACCTCCTAAATAACATTTAAATGTGAACTGGAGTACTGCATTAAATGCTCAAACTCAGGACCCTGTACACCACAGTCACAGTAGTTAACCACTAAGCCATTATAGCAATACATATAAATGAGGTATCAGCAAACTAATCCTCACCACAGAAAAATCAAATCAAACATGTGAACTGAATCTATGTACAGTGTGATGTTGTATAACCTGCCACAGAACATAATATGTGAACTGGAGTACAGCAGTAAGCATAGATTTGAGGTGTTATTGTAATAAAGTGAAGAAATCCCCAGTCCCCATACAGTGTATGTACACATGAATCACAGATACCAGACACATATATAACCTGTAAGAATAATAAATCACTGCCGAACGGCAAATATAGTGCTAATTAACTATTAAGCAATGCTAACCGCAGCACTGCTCAACTTAGTAAGTGTAAGCAATGTGTAGGGGAGCCATTTCAATCTGCCTAGTGATATACCTCTTTAAGCAGTGCCAACCTTAGGTAATCAGGTGTGCCCATAGCTTAGCCTTTTCAAAACCGGCCAATCACCGAAAGGTGCGGGAAATTGGCCCTACTTAAACCCAAGAGGTGGGAATACAGCTCATAACTGGCTGTATCTTCCCCTTGCAGGCACTATGGCAGTAAGGGGAGAAGGAGTGCGCTTCTGGGTGCAGCACTGGTGCATCCAGGAGTCCACGGTCATGCAGGACTCCTAGTGAAAGACCATGTATAGAGACTGCTGCAGGGCCAGTACCAGGGCTCCCAATATAAGGCGGAGGCCTGGGACCGTCTTGCCCGCGACCTCATCAGTGCCACTGGCATACCCCAAATTGGTGAGAAGGTCAGGCACCAGTATGCCGACCTGAAGTGGCAGAAGGGGGACCTCTTGGAGGAATAGCTCCAAGAGGCGAGAGCATCAGGAGATGTCCCAGCCATGTGTAAGTATCAGTCCATGACCTGTTTAATAATTACCAGATTAGGTATATCATGGATAGGTATGGCTAAATATTCTTCTTATGTCCCCCACAGCTGCAATGGAGTGAGCCGCAAACCAGGAGGCCCACATGAGCTGCCTGGTGTGGTTGCAATACAAGGCAGGTCAGTAATACTCATGCTTTTACTGTCATAGGAAATAAAAATAAAAGTAGTACTAAAGTAATTGCTAGTATAAAACCTGTATTGTTCAAGGCAAGTACTGCATACACTAGAGAATATGGCAGGAAAAGTCTCATATTGTTAATATGGCAATAAAAGTGTAATAATCTGACAAAACAGGTCCAACTGCTGGACTATATATCTATATTCTGGTATTATATGGTAATGTGGATTTGCTATCATGTAATAGTACTGTTGTGTTAAGCACTGCTACCCACACCATACACCATAAATCGAATGTGTTGGAATACCTGTATTTGACAGGTATAATCCCTAGAGGCCATTTAGTACAACTGAGAGACACATAGACAGTAAACAGGAAAAATGCAGACAACAAAAACTGAATAGCACATGTAACTGAGATGTAAAGTGTTGTTTTTTTTAGCACACACACCCACGGTTCGAATCCTGCCAGTGGTAGTAGTCTGCATACAGATCATACCCCACAACTGTACAGATATGTCCAGAATGTCTATTAAAGTGGCCCATATCTATGGCCTATCAACCTGTCCCCCTGGGAAATCAGTGGGATGATCCCAGAAATATAGGCAGCAAACAGGAAATACAACTGCTTGACTCACATAAATGACAAACATGTGGCACACTAGCAACTCCCCAATACCTTATGTGACTAAGAAGCCACGTGTGTCCCATTTACACCCCAACTTGTTAAGCTGTGGTCAGAGTGTGTACAGTAACAGAGTGAGTAGTATGTGCAGATTTCTAATGTGTAATCCGGAACTTTGTGTGGCAACAATCAGGTAGTGCTAACAAACATTGCTCCCACAGGTACGTTGAATACAAACAATGTGCTGATAAATGCAGACCAATACAACCTGTACTGTTACTGTCCACCCTGGTATTGTAGGGGATTGTGAGTGTTGCAGTTTTTCTGAATAAGAAAGTATCCTGGTCGTTGTCACCCACACTGTGCTACATAATATAACTGCGTAGGAAAGCATGTTATGTGTGTGTCAGGTCACTAAAGTGGAAGAGAGCAATATTTTAGATATGTCTAGGCACACCAGCATGTGGTCAACACATGGCCAAAGTCTGTGCAGGAAGAGTTGGATAGTATAGTGCAAAACATCAACCTGGAATCCGGGCATATGTGTAGAAACAGTTAGTCAGTGTTAAGTACAGAGAATGTGTACCAACACCTAGATGTCTGTGTGGGTAACTATAGTAATATCTAAACAGATACAACATATCTATCTATCTATATATATATATATATATATATATATATATATATATATATATATATATATATATATATATATATATGCATATTTCTAACACTATATACATATATATCAACATATATACATACATATGCCTAAATTGACACATATAGGTGTCTACACCTATATGTCTACATATACACAGCACATTACATATTGTGTACGCAGATATATATCTATGTAAGTATATACGGACATAGTTATATATATGGTAGCATATATATATATATATATATATATATATATATATATATACATGTGACTACACATACACATGCAGATATATGCACAGTAACATACATATGTAGAAGGTGCACACAATATAGAACAGCCACTATGCCTACAGTTAACACCTGAACAACTGGACTCTGCATGGGCCACCCATACAAATGTCCATCGCCTGCAACATATACCCATAGAGAGGTCATAGGAAAGATACCAAAGACAGGTTTGCAGAAATGGGAAACCTTTAATTGTGTACTATTACAGTTCTATATGCCATGTCATATAGCTGTTCAGACACTGACAACCATATAAACAGAGTACTGCAACTGTGAAACAGTTACACTAATACAGTAATCTGGAAAGATTCACAACTGTTGCTGTCCGGGCCAAGCCCTTCAAATTGTACAATAGTGAAGACAGACTGGGCCACAGGATACCAAACAATCAACAGTATGTACTGCAGGTGCATAGTTCAGCCACCTCTATCTACACTCTGTACAAACTCAGTAGGTGTTAAAGACATTATGTGATCAAATGGGTTGTCATTGTTACATAACAAGGCATAACTGACACCATCACGAGCACACCAACAAACAGAACAGTCTGTATGGTAGGAGGCAGTAGGCTTGCAGTACCCCAATTCATGTAAGTTATGTAAATATAGGTGAAGTATACGGTACTGTACATCCAGATACCTTGCGGCAGCTCACCCCTGATACCCCCATATTTGGTAACAACCTAGGTCATTTATGGTGCTCCCCACCTACACTCAATAATACAGGGTCATATACCACTGTTACATACACTGGCCTCTGCAGTGCATAAGGGCACACATGTATTGTGTAGGTGATGCCCACACATATATGGCCCTAGCCCCACTGTATGTGTGGGGGATACAACAGCAGTGGACTAATGGCAGCAATGGCAGTGTGATGTACTCACAGCTCACTACAGAACAAACCCCAACAGCATGACATATGTGCAAAGCTTGGTATGTAGATGGAGGACAGAGGCTGGATCACAGGCACATATGGGGAACACTGTTGCCATACACTGAGCAAGTTGCTGGTATTACAGGATAGTCTGCAGCATACCCTTAGTCAGGGAATTGAGGTTAGAAATAGAAACAGATGTAGCCATGTACTGATAGCATGCAACACACACACACTGCCAGTGTAATATCTGACACAGGACCTGTGTGGTGGATGGACAACACATGATAGGCATACCTCTGTCCAGCAAGAGGATAGGCCCACAGTAGTGAGCTATGCAAACAGACTGCATTCCAAGGTAAACTAGTATGTACACACACACACACACACACACACACACACACACACACACACACACACACACACACACACACACACACGCACACACCTTGTAACACCAGTACTACACAAAGCATAACACAACTCTACTCACAGTCTAGCTGTAGTTCCTGATCCTCCTACAAATATGTGGCCACCCTGAGTGTGCAGGTTCTCCTGTAAGAGGTATTGCTACCTGCTGTCTGTAACACTGATGCCCACACACAGGAAGGATGTCCATCACACAGGAAATGTAAAAGGACCACGCTCACATGCTGCAGGGATTTATAGTGGATGGTTGCCATGACAGTGGTAATTGGAAGAAGTACACATGTGTAATCATATATATATGGCTATCTGGATAAGTATATACATATATTTCCACCATATGTCCTGGACATAGAGTGTAGCCCTAACCCAGCCCCTATAGTCCCAAAGTCGTAGTGCAAGGGTATGTCAGGTATGTATAGCAGGTATATTAGTAGACTATTGCTACTGTCATTGGGATTGTCTTCTCAAACATGGTGTGTGAGGGAGGTCACATCTGCTTATAACATGTGTGCCATTGGCTACTGACAGCCATCCTAAGGAAATCATTCTAAAGTACCGCCCCTAGCATGTAAAGCCCCTGTGGAGTGCAGCAGAGATATTGGCCACTATATGTGGAACTTTGGACACACCCTGTACAGTCCAGAGGTATAGACATAATCCCTTAGTGCACAACATGTGTACCAGGCCTGACAATATGGATGTAAACAGCCATGTAGATGGGTATAATACATAACGACTTTTTTTTGCATTTTTGCATTCACACACTCCTGTCTGGCCTGACACATAATGACTGCTGGAACAGGGGTGCCATGGACACATACTACCCACTAGATATCAACATACATCTGTGCAGCATCCAACTGCTCTGTCTGACATACATGACTTTTAAGGGAGGCCCGACAGTAGTACATCTGGCAAGTATCTGCACATGATATCTCACTGGGTAAGTACACTAAGCTGATAGGCATGTAACAATGCACTGGGCAGGCTACAGGCAGACTGGCTCAACACTGGCCTATATCTCCTATGGGGGAATGCACATGTACCTGCATATATATAGCAGGCTCAACAGACATGTCACAGCACAGGGTAAGATACACCTGTGTGAAAGAGCATAACCACAACCAATGTGAACACAGCCACAGCCACATATGGTAAGCTAGCATAATATTACAGTATATGGACTATCTGTTCTACACCATCCTCATATGTGCCACTTACAGAATGACCCTACATATACTGGGCTGCTACACAGTTTGGTCTGATGGCTGTTTGTGGTATGGGACATGTGTGTGTATGGCCCTACAAACATATTCGCCAACACAGTACCATACAGTGGGGCAGCATGTAACATCAGATAGAAGGGGAACTAGAACAATGACATCTACCACAGTCTGTACACAGGCTAAAGCACATATTAACAATACACACACTGCCGACATTCACCATCACTACACAGACCTCAGTACTGTACAAACATCCACAGAATGTCCAGGTTATGTCATGAAATATAACCCCTACTGTACATAACATGTGTAGCAATCGGATATATCACTGGCTTTTTATCAGATATGATGACACTACTAATGGTGTTCAGCATATATGCACCACTTCATGCATGACATATGTACAAAGGTTGACAGAGGTGTGGCTGACAGCACATACACTTGGCCAATATAGACATGTTGCTGTGATAACCTCATACATTTACCATTGTAATGGGGTTTGTTGCAACATATGTCCTATGAGACATATGAAGTCAGTAACTGTCACGGCCTTCACCATCTACAGACTGCAATCCTCACACTACCTTCTGCATTCCACAGATAGATGGCTAACACATGAAACCAAAGACACAACACTGCCCAGTGTGCAGATGACTCTGCAGATGGGGATTCCTCATATACATGGAACTGACATGGCAGGTATTGCGACATGTACGACAGGCATATCCAGACAAACACTGTTAAACCAACATTATTCCAAATGCAGTATAGCAGCACTTACAGTCTGTAGTCAGGTCAGGCACATCCCCCTCCTGTTTGTTGCTGTCTTTCCAGAGTGTATGTTGTTAGAGGTAAACCCCCAATCCATCTGAGATGATGTTTGCCAAACAACAGATCTAGTTTCTGCTCACAGTGAATGAAAAGGGCCAACACCACCATGATGTTCCCAGATATTGGAGTGTGTTTCCATGCAACTGGCTATAGGAATGTCACCACACTGTTCCACATGCAATCAGCTAGGGGAGGGCTGCAATTCGTGCAGAGGCCATCAGCTGATCATGAGCATCACTTAAAATACACATGCTGCTGCCTAAGCAAAGCAGGTGTGGATCTCCACATCCACTAGAGAGGGAGTGGGGGAGGCAGACAGTGGGAAATACATGTCAGGGAGGGGTGGGAGAGTAAAACTGAAGCATGTTTGCATCATACATTACCAGCACAAGGTATCAAACCCCTGACAACTCTGTAGTGCTATTACAATTCAATGCAGTTATTGGATGTGCCACATGGATTACCTGCTGTGGAGCACTCAGAACATATATGTGATGGTGAGTGACATCTGCAACAGGGATACTGTAGATATACAGTAGTTGACGTACATGTGGCTGTCTGAATGAACAGGTGCTAGCGTCAACACAGCCACACTCTCACAGGGACGCACACACATTGACACACTTGGCAGGGCCAGAAGTACAACTCATCACTAGTGGGATTGTCACAACACATCAATGCACAGGTATCACATGCACCACATGGGTCATACGGAGGTTGTATGGGCAAAGATTATGATGAGATGTCAGACATCAGGCAGCATGCTTCAGTATGCCCAGGGAGATTGTAGTGAGTGTGGATGTGGACATACGCACTATACAACACACATACGAACACACTGAGTTCCAGTACTGACATGCATGTGTGCATGTCTGCACAGGTGTGTGGTGGTCAACTGTGCCAGCAGGCTATACAAGGGTAGGTGATGGGTATACTTTGGCATCAGGCCACATGACAATGGTCTACATTGTGGCTCAGGGCTGTCATTTCTGCATTTGCCCACACAGGTGGGTATTGTATCCCATATCCAGTCACCTGGGAGGCTATTGTGTGTGGCCAATGCTGTGCATCCCCTGCCATGTATGTGTTCCTTACTCCATGACATGTTTGGTGTCTAGGATGTGCACACCTCCCACATGCATGTACAGTGACATGTGGAACTGTACCTGGGGTGTCTGGCCCATGTTGTAAACACATATTATCATCAGATGTGCCAGTCTTGCCCACCTGTGTCAGCAGGGGCAGCTCGTGCTATTGGACTGCAGCCCCCCTAGCTGTAAAAGTGGAAAAAAGAATTTAAAAAATAAAATAATAAGCCGTGAGCCCCAGAACTCGAACTGCACATGCGTGCTCAGTGAGTTCCGTGTTTCTGTAAATCCGGACTGCTGTTTAACCAGCCCAGATTACAAAGAGAAGGCATCAGTATACAGATGCCCAGAAGTCTATGCAGTTTGTAACCACATAGACTGGAAGGGGATCAGACTGCAATGTCTGCAGTCACATACTTGAATACAAGGGAAATCAGACTGCAACATCACGTATGTGGATAGCTACTGATTGGCTCTTGCTGCAAGGAAAGAGAATTTATATTTCTTACAAGGGACGGTTTGTCTCTAGGAATGACACAAAGCTGCAAGGGAATTTGCATTAAGGGAAGGTAGCCGCAAGGGAATTTGCCGTGAGCCCCAGAACTCGAACTGCACATGCGTGCTCAGTGAGTTCCGTGTTTCTGTAAATCCGGACTGCTGTTTAACCAGCCCAGATTACAAAGAGAAGGCATCAGTATACAGATGCCCAGAAGTCTATGCAGTTTGTAACCACATAGACTGGAAGGGGATCGGACTGCAATGTCTGCAGTCACATACTTGAATACAAGGGAAATCAGACTGCAACATCACGTATGTGGATAGCTACTGATTGGCTCTTGCTGCAAGGAAAGAGAATTTATATTTCTTACAAGGGACGGTTTGTCTCTAGGAATGACACAAAGCTGCAAGGGAATTTGCATTAAGGGAAGGTAGCCGCAAGGGAATTTGCATTTATTACAATGAAGCTGCTGTAAAGTAGGTGTGTGTGTGTGTGTGTGTGTGTGTGTGTGTGTGTGTGTGTGTGTGTGTGTGTGTGTGTGTGTGTGTGTGTGTGTGTGTAATGCCCCAGTTAAATATACCTGATGGCTAGAGTTACTCAGGCTCAAACCCTGTACCTTGGGTGCAGATAGCAAGAGCCTGAATTCCCTACCCACCACCACTTGTGAAAACTGTCCAGATATTTGCCTCATTGTTTTGTTCTTTTCTGTTTCTCGTAACATCTGTGGTTTTCTGGATTTTTGTAATCGGTGAAGGATGTAATTCACTGAATAATGACAGGCACTGAAATTTCAGACTTCATATTCTTCAGAAAATACATGATAACACAAAACATTCTATTCTGCCAATTTTCTAAGTTTATAAGATCAATATTTGAAAATGTTCCCTATTTTGGGGTTGTATTCCCCCATTATTGGCTTTGTCCAGGTTTTTGTGCTAAGCAGTTGAGAGCTATGGTGAGAACTGTATTCACTGAATATGTTTGGGGGCTGTATTCCCCCATTATTGGCTTTGTCCAGGTGTTTTGTGCTAAGAGGTTGAGAGCTGTGGTGAGAACTGAATTCATTGAATATGTTTGGAGGCTGTGTTTCCCCGTTATTGGGTTTGTCCAGGTATTTTGTGTTGGGTTTGAGAGCTGTGGTGAGAACTGAATTCACTAAATGATAGCCATTTAAGTTGCAGTCTTCCTGTCTTTCAAAAAACAGCTGATTTGGCATACTGGTATGTTGCTCTGACTGTAGTACATGGGGTCCTGGGGCCAAGACTTGGCAGTGAAATGCATGGTGGTAACACAACACTTTATTCTAGCAACTTTCCAAGATTATACAAGCAATGTTTAAAATGTGTCCCTGGTTTTTGGGCTTTTGTCCCCCACCCCCCACTACATTTTGGCTTTTTCCAGGTTTCTTGTGCTGTAGAGTTGAGAGTTATAGTTGAATGTCAAGTAGATTTTACAAGGAGCTGGAGAGCTTCAGGGGAAGAGAGGCTTAGTACTGCTCATGCTGTGTCAGCTTGCATTGTCGATAGCATAACAGGTTGAATACTTGCTTTTGATGCAGGGGGCTTTGGGTTCTACTCCCACAGTATGTAAATGCATTTCTGATACTGTACTGTGTTGTACTTTTAAAGGGGTGGAAGCTGCAGTCATGAGAATGTCCTATTTGGTGGAGATACCTAGTAACTATGAACCTGTTATCAGTTTTCCATCCATTCCCTATTGCAATATTACTAGCTTATCATTTTTTTATGTAAATAGGCAATTTATTCCTCAAGGGCAACAGGCACAATGTTTGTAGATGAAACAATGAAATATGAAGTAGTTTGCTAGCAGCAACCTCTTCATTAGTTCCAGATCTCTTTAATGTGGAATTATTTAGATGACTTTTACTTCTGCAGAGATTGTCCATATTTACTGATACTGATGGACTGTAGAAGTTTAAGTAGACTTTTATGATGGAAATGTTCTGAATTGGGCAGTTTTGTCATTATTGGTGCATGCATTTTGTTTCATTGTTTACAGGAAAAATGTTCAAAACAATAAATTTAACACGCACGCTAACAAGTGTGCTGTATTATACAAGGGATATAATTTAATACAACCAGGAAGGTGTTTTTTGATTATCTGATCAGCTCAGGTATGCTCCCCCCAGTTCTTGGTTGGATGTGTTCGATTAGGAACCAGTTAAATCAATTGTCTACAAGCACAAACTTTTTTGTTACTGAATATTTTCACTGATTGAGTCTGAATGCTACTGAAAGTGATGAAGTCAGATTGAAGCAATCACTTCTCTTTGGGGGTTACTTAATGTCCACACCTAGGAAACTATCAGTCATGTATGATCTCTGCTGCACAATTCTCCCTGCTGAACTATACCTCTCAGCTGTCCAGATTTTTGCAGAATAAATAGATTTTTGCTTCTTATTTTTGGTTTGTTCCTCATAAAATGTGTGTTTTTTTGGCAAATCATTTAGGAATGAAGTCACTAAATAATAACAGAAATTGAGTTTCAGACTTCACTCCCTTCAGAAAAATGCATGCTAAAGCAAGACTTGTTAGTCTATCAACTAAGTTTATACAAGAGGAATTTTTAGTACTGTTTGTTTGTTCCCCCAATATATTTGTCCTTGTCCAGATTTCTTGCGTTAAGAGGTTGAGAGATACATGCAAATAAATCACTTTATAGAATTAGGTATATCTAAACCTCTCAACTGTCCCCAATTTTGACTCAAAATGTTGCTCTCCCCCTAATAATCCCTCCGCAAAATGGCAATTTTGGAAGAAGCGTGGAGGGTTTACAATTAATAAATAATTGTAATGATCAGAGTTACAAATTACTTTTATTTCAGAAATGCAGGTAGATTCTCTTATTTTGTCAGCTGCTCAACTTAACAGTACTAATATTAAAAAAGTGTCCCTTCTTTGACAGGTTCTCAGCTGTATTGTGTGGCTATTTTATATTTTTGCATCACATTTTTGGTCCATTTTTCATAAAATTGTGGTTTTCTGGCAAATTAGTGGCAAATCATTAAAGATTTAAGTTAGAAAATAATGACACACATTTGAGTTTCAGATTTCATACCATTCAGAAAATTCATACTAATGCAAGACCTACTATTCTATTATCTTTCTAGGTTTATAAGAGCAATATGTAAAAATTGCCTTTATTTTTGGGCCTTTGCCCCACTTCTATTTATGGCTTTTTCTGGATTTCTTGCTCTGAGGTTGAGCGGTATGACAAATGTGTCAAGGGTATCACCATCAGCTGGAGACATTTCAAATTGTGACATGCTTGTTGTACCACACTCCCCCATGTAGTGATTCTGGATGTGTCCAAGCAAGGCAAGGAGCAGTTATGCAGTGTAAGTGTGCAGAGTATCCCCCATCCAAGGTAGGCACAAGTACTACATTGGATTTTCATCTGTCCTTGATTTTGCAGAATGTTCTGTTTTTCTTGTCATATTTTTATACTGTTGATTTATGCTTCTTATTATTCAGAAAATGCATGTTGTTGCAGTGTCTGTTGCTCTGTGTGTAAGTAGCAATGCTTTAATGACCATCAGATAAGCATGTCTGAGATTGTAAGATGCAAGTAAGCTTTAATAAGCATACTGTTAAAGAATTATCTACATTGTTGTTGCCATTCAGAGAATATTTACATAACTAGATAACTTATAAGCCTTAGGTATTGAAATGCATATGACGGTATTTGTAATAAAGGACAGGATTACAGTATTTTCAGAAGCTTATTACACTTGTTGGAGACTTGCAGTCATCTTTGCAGGCTTTACCTGTAAACTAAACCGAATGCTAATCTATCATGTGTGGTCCATAACCTGTGCAGTAATCCTTTAAGCAATTTATCTTGAGCTTGTTTCTTGTTTGCTGTTCATTTTTTACTTTGATCATGTTTTCCCCATGAAACAAGTAGATAGTTGTTGTCAGGCAGCAGGTCTTTTTTGGATAAGAATCATTTTTACAAGTGGGTGTATCACAGAGATTGCTACTTTCAGCATGCTACTTGGTACTTTTATAAGCTGAATATAAATTAGAATTAGAACTGCAGTGCAAGGAGAAGTGGTTGAGTTGAGTGCTGCTTGTTATTTTATACTTGATTTTGACTGGCATTCCAGTAATATATTTAAAAAGTAATTTATTTTTTCATGCCTCACACCCTTTTTGTTTCCCTCTAGACATTAGGTAAGCTGTCACATAACCAATGCATTAAAATATTTTTTTTCTTCTCCACTTCATTTTGTATTGATTGGACTCTCATAATGATGGTTTGGCACCCAGGGTAGCATATTTCATTAAAGTCAAATTTTTTTTCTGTTTTTTTAGCATAGCTCCACCACTTTCTAGTTGGCAATGCCTCTTCCCGTTGGCCCCATCCATTCATCTGTCTCCTGCAGCTCCCCCCTTTGATTTGAAGTCACCAGCTGCCACTGTGTGTCAGGTACTGGTAATGGGCAGCAGGTTTACCCTGCACCTACATTGATAGCATGCTAACAGCATTCCCTGGTGTCAGTGGCATCAGTCCATACAGGGCATGTTGTCAGGCATGGTATGTCCATAGTGGGTCACATGTGAAGGCACCACAGGTGATGCAGGTATCCATTGGGGAACATGGGGGAGGTGCACTGTCTGCATGTACGTGCATATTGGACAGATGGGAAGGGTGACATGCCCTCTGTAGCCCACTGCTATCACTCCATAGTTACTATCGGTGGCCAATATGCAGTGTACTACCCACATATTGGCTGTTGCCTAGGCATGTGTGTGTGTTCGACATGGGTTGAGAGTGTGCTCTGGGTAATACTGGGGTTGCTAACTGTGATTGTCTGGCCTTAATATCACATGTATGGGTATGGCTTTGCACCCCAGCCTCTCAGCTATTTTACATCTGTTATCCCAGTACGGTTGACATTGTGATATATCGTAGGGCCACCATATAAGAAATATGCAAAACCCACTCCTCATTGGCCACACACTCACAACCACCTCTACACAGAATAAAAGTTACAAACACACACACGCCTATTATGTGTGGGGGGTAGAACCCCTACCTAACTAGTATATTACACTACACAGTTACAGTACGCACCACGGACATTACTAGAGTGTGCCTTCCCCAAAGGTCTATTTCACAATGAATGACATTAGCAGGATTACCAAAGTAGGGTATTTCAAATGTACTGCGAGTGAGTAGCCTAAAAAGCATTGCTCCCTTCACAGTGAGGCACACACGAAACATACGCAACCGACATGCGTGGGTATAGAGCCCATGACTGAGGTCTATATCACATTACAGGATGGAGCTGTTATAGGATGCATCACAAGGATTACCAGAGGACTCCTTCCCCAAAGGTGTATTTCACAAGGAATGACATCAGCAGGATTACCAAAGTAGGGCATTTCAAATGTACTGTGAGTGACTAGCCTAAACTGCATTGCTCCCTACACAGACAGTGAGACACATACAAAACATCCACAACTGACATGTGTGGGTATAAAACCCATGATTGAGGTCTATATCATGCTACAGGATGGAGCTGTTATAGGATGCACCATGGGGATTACTAGAGAACTCCTTCCCCAGAGGTGCATTTCACAAGGAATGACATCAGCAGGATTGCCAAAATAGGGCATTTCAAATGTACTGCGGGTGACTAGCCTATAATGCATTGCTCTGTACACAGACATTGAAACACACACAAAACATCCAGAACCGCCTTATTTGGGGATGGAACCCTTCCACAGTTCTAAATCACACTCCAGCAGTTCACAGTTACTGGACGCGTTACAGAGGTTACTGAGCTGCAATGTTCCCAGAGGTGTAGTTCTAGGTGGGTGACATCAGCAGCCTTGCCAAAGTTGAGTATATGAATTGTAAGTAGTGTGAGTACCCTAAAAAGCATTGTTCTTTACTCAATCAGAGACTGATGGACACACACACAGACAGTTGTCAGGTTTGAGGTTAGAACACCTACCTAACTACTTTATCACACTTTAGCAGTATGCAGATGCAGGACAGGCTACGAAGATTACTGGGCTGCAACCTTCCCAGAGGTGTATTTCTAGGTGGGTGACATCAGCAGCCTTGCCAAAGTTGAGTATATGACTTGTAAGGAGAGTGAGTACTCTAAAAAGTGTTGTTTGCTACTCAGAGACACACACACACACACACACACCCACACACACACACACACACACACACACACACACACACACACACACACACACACACACACACACACACACACAGTTGCCAGGTTAGGGGTTAGCACACCTATCTAACTACTTTATCACACTACAGCAGTATACAGTCACAGGACGCGTCACAGAGATTAGTGGGCTACAATCTTCCCAGAGGTGTATTTCTAGGTGGGTGACATCAGCAGCCTTGCCAAAGTTGAGTATATGACTTGTAAGGAGTGTGAGTACTCTAAAATGCATTGCCCTCTACTCCGTCAGAAACAGACAGACACACATACACAGTTGCCAGGTCTGGGGTTATAACACCTACCTAACTACTTTATCACATTATAGCAGTACACAGTTACAGGATGCGCTATGGAGATAAATGGGCTACAGTTCTCCCAGAGGTGTATTTCACATTGGATGACCTTAGCAGGCTTGTCGTAGTAGGGCTATGGGGAGGACAGTGTGTGCATGGGCCATAACCCATTCATCTAGGGGTTGACACGCCACATGCGGGCACACACGGGGTCATATGTCACAGCTACGTGTATACAGCTACTAAATGACTACTTCCTTGTACAGTCATGTTGCACAGCTGGCACATGCACCACATAGTCTGTAATGCTGACAGATACTGGTAGATAGTATCTGCAGTGGGTGACATCTGCACCTCATGTGTTTGGGGCCCTTTGGCTGTGTGCTGGGTGGGACAGGCCTGGATGGCTCCTTGTCACAGTGACCCTCTTCCACACATCTATGTACGTCTACCTTTGGCTTATTTTAGTGTGTTGTCCTGACATATATGTCTGTATTCCTATCCACTTTGTGTGTGCAAGGCATGAGTGGTGCATACTGACAAGTGTGTGCACTAACAACTTCAACTGCCAGATATGTCTGCTCCACTGGTGTTTGCAGTCATGGCCTTCATGTGTTAAGTGTGTGAGCATGCCCAGTATGACCTTTCAGTATATTGTGGACTGACATTGCCTTCATTTCTCTGTGTGTGAGCATGCCCAGTATGGCCGTCTGTATTGAATTTGTAGATCGTGTCCAGGTAGTTTGTGCTGTAGTGCTGACCTTTGTGTTGTACACCAACAGGAAGCATGCTGTCTCTGCAGGTTATCCATCAATCATTTGGCTTTGACTGTTACTACATTTCTGCATAGCAGGGGGGGCACACCTGACTGTTTCTACATTTCTGCACAGGCGTGGGGGGGGGGCACACCTGACTGTTATTACATTACTATGTAGGATGGGGGGGCACACATGACTATTTCTACATTTCTACACAGGGTTGGGGGGGCACACCTGACTGTTTTTACATTACTATGTTGGATGTGGGGGGCGCACATGAAACATGTGCACATTCACTATAACCATACTGGTATGTCAGGTACTCCATTTCATTCTGTATTGCTATATATCATGCTGACTAGAGGCACACCAGTGTACTACAGGTCATGGCTTTGGTTGCTAACACATATTATTGTCTGACTTCCTACCCTTCAGAACTAACATCCCACTGCTTGCCCTGCTGTGGTCAGTCTGTGTAGGCCTTGGGGGGGGGGGTTAACCATAGCCATCATTCTGAAGGCCATGGCACAGGCTCTGTTTGGGTTTGCCTACACCTGTCTTGCTGGCTGAGACTGTTGTTGGGTATGTGAACCGTCCTGACTGACATGTGTGGATCATATGGACACACATGTAGCACAGCACATTTCCTGTAGTGGGTTTTGTCACCCTGTGTAGTACTGGCTACTATGGTGAATCCAGTATGTGTTACAGATGTCATGCTGCCACTATGAGTGTCTACTGTCTGCTGCCATAACATTCAGCCACCAAATTTCCTTGCATGCTCACATCCATACCATAGCTACAGGTAACAACACATTCTACTCCATTTGGCAATCGGTAGGTTGATTGACTTACCTTGTGGGTGTGCCAGACGTGCGGATGTTGCTGGAGGGCTGCCTATGTTGGATGCCCATTGTACACTCCCTATACATGGTTGAGCACAGGTAGTGTCATATTTGGCATCCCTTTTACTGTATGTGTGAGTCGGAGAGGTGTCATTCCCTGGGTCCCTACTGTGTCAGTGCATGTGCTATGCATTGTCTCTTTGCCAAGGCCAGGGCATACTGGGCACGCTTCCTTCTGCTCACTGGGGCAGGCTCAGGCTGTTCCTCTTCCAGGTCACTCTGTGCCTGTGCAGGCCTTGCATTGGTGGGGGACTGTGTGGCCCTGCCCTATGCTGTTCCTGCTGCAGCTGTTTCCGCAGGATCATATTGTGTAGCATAGCACATACCATAACAATTTGGGTACATGTAGCTGGTGAATACTGCAAGACTCCATTGGATGTGTCCAGACACCGGAACCATGACCTGAGCATCCCAAACACATGCTCTATTATATGTCTGGCCTGTGCGTGTGCCTCATTATGGAGTTGTTGTTCAGGTGTGTGTGCATTTCTGATGGGTGTCATCAGCTACGGTTCCAGTGTGTACCCAGCATCCCCCACTAGGTGACCATAGGGGATGTCCACATTGGCAAATCTCTGGTACAGCTGCATCTAATGCCATATATTCATAGCTTCCAGGGCAGCCAGCACACACATTCATTATAATGCCCTGGGCATCACAAACAACCTGGAAGTTGATGGAAGGGATGCCCCTGTGGTTGATGTAGGCCCTACCCTCCTCACCGGGTGGTGCTTTGATGCATATGTGCGTGCAGTCTATAGCACCCACTACCCCAGGGTATTCTGCTATTTTGTGGAAGAGACACATATTGCTGGTCAACACCTCACTGGTGTTGAGGAAATATACGTGCTCAATGGCATGTGCTGACATGACATCCAGGAACTGGGGGAATACTCTGGATGCTGATGCTTAGTATACCTAGGCCTACACATACCTTGGTATCCACTGGGATGGGTTCCCCTCAGCCAGTTTGGTGTGTCAGGTGTGGCCGGCACACCTCAACAATTTGCTGTAGGAGGTCTCTGTCCACCCTATAGTGCTCCACTATCTCCAGATAATGTAGCCCCTGGTAGGTTGCCCTGGGTCTGTACACTCTTCTCTGTCTCCTCACTGTGGGTTGTTCAGCAGAATTCACATCCTCACCACCCTCAGCCTCTTGCATATGTTGTTCTATGTTGCCTGCTGCAGCCCTTCTCATTTTGTAGGTTTGTTTGTTAAAATATCCCTGCTTGTATACACCAGTGTTGTAGAGTGTGGGAAAAACCAGAGGAAAAGGTGTTTGCTTAGTTTATAGTAGTGTTCTGGGCTGGGCTAGTCTGCTGTCTGTATAATTGGTTGATTCTGATACATTTCACCTGCCAGCTAAGCTAGTTTTCCTTGATTATCTTCCTACTGGTGTTTTCCCTTCCCATTGCCTTCCTGTTTAAGCATGGGGGTGTGCCACGCAAACAGAGTGCTCAAATGTGCACACTGCTGCTATTTCCTGTTTTAACTTTTTTTTTATTCTTTTAAAACCCAGTGAGCGGCGTGCACACCCACTTAGGCTTTGTAAAGAGTGCTAAGCAGGTTTATATACACCCCCTAGCTTAGCTGTGCTAAGCTAGGTGCAATCCCTAGCCATAGGGCTCCAATCCACTTACAGTATGCCTGACATCCCCCCCATGATGTCACCTATATCCTAGTCTTGCACCCAGCTATTCATACTCTTACACTGTTGGGACCTGCCTCACATGCTGGGGAAAACTGGGATTCAGTATCCTTCCCCTCATTTGCATAGGATTGCCTGCTAATGCATAGTTACATGTCTCACACTAAGCCTCCCCTCTTAGCAACCATTACTCACTGGCCAGGTTGTCTTCTGCCTGCCATTGACATGCATGGCAGAATACTGATTTTAGTTAGAATGCTTATTTTAGGTTTATTTTATTATTTTCCCCCGATCCCATTTGCGCGCCACTGCCCTACGCTTAAACAGCTGAGATTGTCTAAAAAAAATAAAAGTTGATTTTTTTTTTTTTTAAACAGTTTGCATTGCCAATGGCCTTATACTTGGCCATTGGCATGCTTCCTCAATGACATTTAGCCTTTATTTGGAGCTGGCATAGCTCCATTTCGGATTTTGCAGAAATGTACTCGGTTACTAACCGAGTACATTTCTGCAGATAGCACTAGTCTTGCACGGACTATTGCAAGCTTCCTGGATTGCAAAATCACCACATTTGCATGAATTTCTCCTGAAAATGAGGTGATTTGCATACCAAGGCTTAGTCCATGCATGATTAGTGCAGGAGCTCTCATGCACACCCCTGCAGGCTGTTCCTGGATTGCATGGCAGACATATTGCCTGTCAGAGCTCCTGCACTAATCATGCATGCCGTGCAGGGCATAGAGAATCTGGGGGATTGTCTTTTTTTGCTTATTAACTTACTTCTACACATCTTGTGGATATATTATTGAAATAAGGTCTTTTGTTCTGCTAACTGTTGTGCTATTGAGCTTAAATAACATTGCGGTATTATAGTTCATTGATATTGTACTGTTGTTTACTCTTGCTTTTCTGACTGTAGTGGTATTAAATTTAAAAATATTTCACAACTGCACCTTGTCGCATTGGTACTATTGCTCACTACTAGCAATACCTATGATAACAACTGCAGTGTCGTGTGTTACTAATACTTGGTATATAAAAATACAAATTAACTTACTATCTCAGTTACTGAGTGCTGTTTTTGATCACGGGCATTGATGCATTTTTGCTTTTAATGTCATTTAAGTTTACTATTCCACAGTACTGCACTAGAGAGTGCAATGTTACCTATGTGATATATGTTTTACTATTTGGCTGACTGCTATACTGATACTACATTAAAACTATTTGCTGTATAGTTAGTGCACTTGAAAGTACTCATTATTCATTGGGTTTGACAATCCATTACTTATTGTTTCTGCTAGTTAGATATAGATCACAATAACCTACTGGGCAAAGATGTTTGATTTATGTTTGCCACTTGCTTCTGATAACTTCATTCATCATATACATTTCTGTCAGTTTTACATTTTTTTGTGAATACTACAGAACTCAAAGCTCATATTATTGTATTCTTTAGCCATATCCCACATTATCACCATCACCTTTTTGTAGTCCAGTCAATTATCCCATCTGTCTTAAACCAAGAGTAAGTCATTACTCTATCCTGTTTTTTTACACCCCTTCCTCTGCACTGGCCAATGTGGAAGCTCAGTGAGCTTTCATCCCGTCTGAAGCCAGCCTGATAGCACTAGGAATATTTAGGCAGTATAGTAATGACCTCATGCTTGGGTGGCCATGGTGGTGCAGCGGTTAGCATTGCTACCCCACAGCAAGAGGTTCTCCAGTTTGATCCTTGGCTGGGGTGCCTTCTGTGTGGAATCTGCATGTCCTCCCTGTGGTCATGTGGGTTTCCTCTGGGTGCTCTGGTTTTCTCACAAAGACATGCTGTAGGTGGATTAGACACTCTAAATTGGCCCTAAATGTGAGTGTGTGTGTGTGTGTGTGTGTGTGTGTGTGTGTGTGTGTGTGTGTGTGTGTGTGTGCCTTCTGTGGAAGGTTGGGTGCTGGGCTGGCAACTCAACACTGTAGAACTCCACTGCCAATCATGAGCAGACAGGTGATCTGCTGTGGTGACCCCTAACCAGAAAAAGCTGAAAGAAGAAGAAGTAACTGCCTCATGCTTACTAAAAACACTTTATTGCTACCTCACAATGATTCAATGTGTAAATTTGTACTTAACATGGAGGCTACCTTCTCACCTCAGAACACATTTGGTAAGCCAACACATGCAGCACTTCTACTGAACCAACTCATGCTAAAGTTGAGAAAACAGCCTAAGCCTCTCAGGCTAAAGATTAAGAAACCTCAGCATTAGTTCACACAACACACCCACCTTCTCACCAGGCTAGGTAAGAATAGGTTAACAGTTAGCTGTCCTTCTGAGCTGGGATCAAGGATGTTACAAGAGGCCCCTTTAATCTCTCAGTCCTGATAAATATGATTATGACCTGATAGTTGTCAACATGAAAAAGAGAATTACTTTAAACGTTCTATCCAGAGTGACATGCAGAAGAATATGATTGAGCTTGTTATGCATGTGTCTGAGGCAGGAAAAGCACTAGTCTGGAATGGTATTTTGCCATCACCCAGAATAATTCCAAACTTCAAACACAGGATAATTGGCTTTACTAAATGTCTGTGTAGCTGGTCATTCAAGAGGGATGCAATATGTGTCAGCATGTAATGAGACAGCTGACAAACCTTTCTGCTTTGCCAGAGATAGTCTGTACCTCTCTTAGCAAGACTTTTGCAGTCTGGCTAAAGCATCTGTTGTCCCTGTCTTGTCTTTTTTAGGCAGAGTCTACTTGACAAACATTTCAACTAAGGAAATTATAATTTGAATCACATTAATGTGGCTTTACACAACACCAGTGATCTTAACAAAAATGAAATTAGTTGAGGTTATCCTGCATCTTGGGCACATGCACATGAGTATTTTTATTTTTATTTATTTAAATTTGCTTACCAGTGTAGACACTAATCAAACAATGGCCATCTGCAGATTCAAAACCCCAAAAAGAATGTGTTTTGCAATCATTAAAAAAAAAAAACGAGAACCATAAAAACATTGCACATGGTTTCTCCATGGCTAGTAATGAAACAAACATGTTACAAGTCTTGTATTTTCATAAAATGTATTCAAAAACTGTTTAAGTGCTTTCATATGTGTGAACAATAAATTGGTGTTCATCCTAACCTGATCCTAGCCACTGAGACTCAGTCCACTGTTTTTATGGTTCTCAATTACAGTCTCATCCCAGGTTACATCATAATGTAACAAAACAATGTACCAAATACAAATAACAATGGTTTACATTTATAAATATGCATAGGCAATCTGACAAATGATATATACGTACAACATCTAACAAACCAAATATATGTACTATTACATATTCAGAATAAAAAAGGAGAACAGAGTTAAAGAAGACATAGAAGTGGTGAAGATATGAGAATCTGTTGCTTGGGTAGGAAAACTAACAGACAGGTAAGATGAAATAAGGGATTAGATTACATGTAATGTGTTTAGAGGAGTAATGCTGTGGTAAACTGAAGCATAGTTTAGGATGAATGAGTTAATCTGGTGAATTAGATATATGGGGGGTAAAGGTACTATGCAGCTGGAGCTATTGGATTATGTGACATGTCCTTTCCATGGATAATTACCTTCAAACTGCATGATTTAGACAGGGAGTACTTTTTGTGATCAGTTAAATGAGGAGGAAATGACTGTCATAGTTTTGGGACAGTACAGAGGAGCAGTGGCTGGTACAGTGTAGATTAATAGAAAGGGGTTGTTGGGATAAATCAGATCTGGCTTGGATTCTTATAAGTTTGAGTGGCAGTAGAAAGTCTGGAAAAGATGATTCTGTCTATAAGAAAGTTGAATTTGGATAAGAGATTCATGGATGAGAGGAGAAGGACCTCAGAACAGAGGTGTGAGAAAAAGAAATAAAGGAACTGTCTGTGGACAAAAATCACTTGCCCTGTAGATGCTGTTTGCTAAAATCAACTTTGCAGTGCTAATGTTTATTATTGTGAAGAAAGCTGAAATATTGTACTGTGAATACTGTTTGTGTAAAACAAAGTTGAAGCAAGTTATTGCAGCCTTTCTTTACCACAGTCTCAAATGTGAGGTATACACAGTCAACAAAGTGACCATAATTACTGGGTATATGGCTTTCTGTGGATGAAAGTGAGTTACCTTTCTGTCATTTGTTTGGGAGAAACTGTCATTAATTTCACTTTTGGAGGACTAATATGCATTTATATGAATTTAGAAAACTTTACTGCAGATGCTGTGTGTTGATACAAAACAAACCTGAAGTATATTGCTGTCACCATTATTTTAACAAGATCAGACATACAAGGTATATACATTCAACACAGTGGTTATAGTTGCTATATATGGAAGTTATCTGCAGGTGAAAACTACTGAATCTGCCATGATCAATTAAACAATTATTAGTCTGGCTTTGCAGGATTAGTATGTATCAGTGTGAAAAAGCTGAGTATTACTGGTTACATTACAACCAGATATCTGAAGTGTAAAGAGTCAAGAAAATTGTTGTAGTTGATGGGTAAGAGACTGTTGATAAAATGACTTACTGCTTCCGTTGTTTGATCTCACTTTAAGAGTCACTGATCTGTCTTGGCAATAGCAGGGTGATAAAATATATTATATTTGCTGAAATCACTATTTATTGTGATAAGCATGCATTATGTACATATGTATGCATATATGCAAGATGCCTGCAGGTAGGCATATAGTGTGATAGTTAGTATTTATGGGTGTATATATTTATGTGTGTTTGTGTGCGTGTTTGTGTACATCTGTCAAAAGCAATATCATTGTGTGTGTGTGTGTTTGTGTGTGTATGTGACAAAATATCAGCTTTTTTATTTTGTTGACACATAATATTAAAAGGCCCATGCATGTAACTCTTTTAGCAAGGCACAGAAAAAAGTTAACAAGTAATTATCTTTTGCAAATAAGGCATATGGTACATTGCAGAACATCTGGACCCTAAGAGCTTCTAGGAGTCTGGTGGTCATCAGATTCCCAGAAAATATGGGAATTTTGACACAGGCTTATTAGGCGACAACATTCTCAACCTCTGTCCTGTGCCCTTCCTATTCTAAAAACTAGTCTTCTTCAGAGGTTTGCACTGACAATCACCATAACCTGTGCTGAGGCTGGAAACAGTTAGCATGATTTCTTACTTTCCTCACAATCATACCCCAGAAATGTACACAGAAGACATCAATACCTTGTTTAGGGCCAGTGTACTGTCAAAGGGCAAATAGTTAGACTACATTGCTGTGATCATTTTTTTCAGTTTTCTCACAGTCAAACATCACATATGTATACAGACGGTTATCGTTTAGGTGTAGATTTAAGGGGGCTGTGAATGTATGTCTGGCAGGATCAAATTGAAGTATATCACTTTGGTCATTTGTTCTTTAAGTTTCATCATGGTCTAACATCACACAGATAAACAGAAGATATCTTTCTTATGTGAGAGAGATGATAAGGCATGCTGTATATATGTATGACAAGAACAGCTTGAAAACATATGACTGTAGTCATTTGTTCATTTACTTTTATCCCGATTGAATGCAACAAGCACACACAGAAAGTGACTACGTTTTTGGGGGCCAGGAAGGCAGGCAGTATTGTAGACACAATTTGTGTACCCACTCAAGGATTTATTTTCTGAGTTTATTGGGAACTACTAGTTTGTCAGTTTTGAGTATTAAGCATTGAACACATTTTGTTTGATCCTTAAAAGAAAGAAAAAAAACTAAGACCACTTTTGTCCTTATTCGTGATTTTTGTTCAGGCCATCATTGGATCAAAAGGCTGAAATGGAGCTCAGACCATCTTGAACTGCAAGGTGTCTGGAGGACTGCAGCTGCAAACTCATTTCAACTATTTCCTCTACAGTTATTGCTATGCAGTCTTGGATAGCTGGTGTGTGTTAATACACTGGAAGGAAAAAAAGATGCAATCTTTCTAGATGATGTGGGGAGAAAAGAACAAAGGGAATAATGTGGAAGGTCACTGGGTTGCTTTGGGCAACAGGTAAGAGTGCACCATGCTATCTGTTATCTAGTGAACCATTTCACCTAAGCAGGCCCAGTGTAGGAACGTCCCTCTAAAGCTTATGGAAGGAGCTTAATCTCAGTATAAATAGCTTTGTAATCCAGATCTGCTAAGTAAGACATGGAGCTTGATTCTAAAACACTTTTTGTACTCTGTCATTAGACTTACATCATTCCAGATTTCACAAAAGTTTCTCTGTGATCCAGTACCATGAAATAGAGAGCTAAAGTCCTGCCTGCATTTCAGGTGACATGCCTGCAGTTATAGATTCAGACATTTGAGGCACTCGCATGTGAGGAGCTTGCCCATCCTGGGAATGGAGGGTGCGTATTTGGGCATGTTCCTTTTATTTGGGGATGTGGAGATGTCATTATCACTGGGAGGATGGAGGCAATGGCTGAGCCACCACAGAAATGGGAAGATATGTTGGCAAACCCCCTGGTACTCTCATCATAGAAATGAGATGATGCTAGCACACTCCATGTTACTTATCACAGAGATGGGGTGAATGTGCACTACAGTGGGGACACAGGGTATGCAAGAAACACACTCTCTGGCAGTATGATACTGCCCCAGGATCCTCAATATCCCCACCAGCCCTGGATGTGGTTGAAATTAGCTGGGGGTGGGCTATAAGTTCAACTTGAATTGTTCAATTGTTGTTGAGTGCCTGTGAATATTTTCTAAGTTAACAGTGTAGCTCAATATATTCAATGAGTAATTTCTTGGTGGTGACACAGCTTCTCCTGTATGTGAGTATATACAAATGTACTGTAGGCTGAGCAAAGCTGTTTGGGGTATATCCAAGGGCTACACACAGGAGCCATCCTTCTTCTTTGGGGTTTGTTCACTGTGCATATCAGAGATGACTGAAAGGTATTTTTTCACCAATTATGTACTGCACAACATTAGCTCAGACCCATAGTGCATATCCTGTGTCATATAAGACATGAGTGTGCTTGCATGAAAGACTTTTAGACTGTTATGTGCAGTATGCAATCTCTCATCTGATATTCAGTTGGTGCTGTGGAAATGATCAACGCTGGGGAGTATCAATGGCTACACAGTGAATTTGCTGATGTTTACGGCATGCAACTAATAGCTAATGAGATTCATTACCACAGTATGCTTCTGCCTATTACTACCTCTCAATGCCAATGCAAGTAGTCTGTTCAACTGGGGCATTGGCACAGTGTCAACATTAGATCAGCATACTCCTTCCCCAGCAACACTGGCATACATTTCAGTTTATGTTGTAGGCAAGTGGAAGAGTTCCACAGCCATATCCCGACCTTTGAAGTTACTGAAATCTTGGCAGATAGACTGCATAATGCTGTACTTATGGATCTGATGCAGCAACACGAGTCTGAGGATGAGTTTGTGATTTCCTAGTCTAATGTGATGGACAGATGTGAGCCAATCTTGCTGGTCCCAGAAGAAACTTGGACTCATGATGCTATATTGCAACAGGATCAGGGACAGAAACAGATTGCTGTACTCATGCATCTCTTCATGATCCAAGTGTTTTAAAGGTATATGACACTATCTTTAATAATAATCCATTAGTTCTTAAACAACCAAGGGGCTTATGCAGCAATATGATTCCATAGCTAGTATGATTAGCCAACTGATAAATATTTTGAATTTACAGAAGAATTATGGTGCTAAAATGAAGGAAATTATTGAAAGGCTGATTAGATTAATTCAGAAAAGGGACATCAGGATTGTCTGGGTTTTGTTTGAAAGTGTAAATGCTTGAAAAGGAAAATAGACTTTATAGATAGTTATTTCCTTAAAGGAAACAGTGGACAGTGTACTTACTATATGAAGGTAGGGATTTGAGGTTATTGGTACATGTTATATCTAAGACATTGAACAATGGACATGAACAGTTATGGGTTATGTAAAACAACTATCGTAGTAAGAAAGTGACATGCAAAATTCATTTAGTCAGTGTATAAACTCGCTAAGGTAATTTGACAAATCACATTTTGCTTGAAAGAGGTGTTTAACATATAGGATGCAAAGTACAAAATGTTTATATTTGCAGGGCATTGATTTGTCATAGTTAATGATGCAGGCAGATGGTATAGTTTTATTAGCCAGAAATAAGTTGTGGATAGCAGAATTAAAAGACACCTAGTAGTGGTTAAGAAGTGTAACTATGAAACTAAATGGAGAAAATATAAGGGATTGGGTGAAATTATTGGGTCTATATTAAGTCAGTGAAATGGCATTACAGTGAATGCCGTTTCGCTGACACATATAGAATGAAATCTGACAACAACGAAAGCTCAGGTCAGTGATTTGTTTTCCAGGGAAAAAAAATCGCTTGGCCTGAGCCGTGCCATTGCCCTTTACCCCACTGTAGTGAGATCTCGGAGTTGGTTTATTTAGTTAGGGGGGTGTGGGGGGCAAAGCCTCCCACTCTGCAATGTTTTAAGTGATGTGTTGTGTTTTGTTGGTGTAACAATTTTTTTCCCTGGGAAAAAAATCAGTGACCTGGGGTTTTGCTGTTGTCAGATTTCTTTCTATATGTGTCGGTGAAATGGCATTTGCTGTAATGCCATTTTGCTAATTTAATATAGACCCAGATTCTTAAGCCCAGTGGGACCTATTTTTCTAAAACTGAAATTATAACATTAGATGTAAGATTTTATAAGAGGGGCATTATAAGAAACCAACTTGGAAGAGAAAAATAAAATAAGCAATTTATGGAAGTCCTTTAAGTTGTCATTTAAGGAAAAAGGTATATATGGTGAACATCATATTGTGTAAAGTTGGTTACTTATAGTGTGTATCAATATGTTATGTGATGATTTAGAAAATTATTTATTGCAGAAGGCAATTTTAATTATATGGAGATCAGAGCTAAACCTAGTAAAAAGAGGTGTGTTGTATAATAAAATCAGTGAGGGTGAACTGGTGTAATAATTCCTATTGCTCTTTTTAATTTTGAAACATAAGGGTAATAGTATATTTATTTATTATTTGGTAACTGGGAAAATCTGACTTGGAACAAAGCAAATTTTCAGCGGAGGCCCAGGGAGAAAGGCTGCAGATGCATCTATTTGTAGCGCAGGAGGAAACTAGAGCACCCGGAGGAAACCCACATGAACACAAGGAGGACATGCAGACTCTGCACAGAAGGCACCCCAGCCGAGAATCAAACCAGAGAACCTCTTGCTGTGAGGTGATAATGCTACCACTGCACCACTGCACCATCCAGTACCTATGCCGTATAGTATCTAAAATACTTGCATACAGTATAGCACATGCTGGGAAAATGTAACTGTTTTCAGATGATTTAAAACAGAAAATGAGAATGAAATGTATGGCTATAAGAAAAAACTATTTTAATGGAAATTGAAAATATTAGTTATATATCATAACAGAAGGTTGCTGTATGAGGATATAATACAAATAGTTTAATATGTGGATCCTTAGTAAGTGTTGTAGCAAGAAATAAGGGATGATATAAAATAGAGATGGGACTGATGTAAAAAAATAATGTGGCAAAACTTTTTAAGGAGGCTGGGAATTAATAAGTTATCCATAAAAGCTGCTATGATTTGCAAGGCTAAGAATGAAAAGCTATGTATGTTATGTTATATTATGTTATGATGCATGGAATGTATACAAAGTTGAAGAGTAAAAGTAATGGAACATGCTTTACTAACATGTGCAAGAGTAGAATACATTTGGGAAGCTATGTTTATAAAATGATCTCAGATATTCAAAGTATGACACGTAATATCTTGCATGGTTTCTGTGATTTAGATGAGGCTGAAAATGTGACCAAACTGACAAAAATGTGATTATGACTATATGGAAAATCTAGCCGGCAAAATTCCAAGAGGTGTTATAAAGTATGGGTGCATTCTGAAGTTGTCATTAAATGAGTGCTTGTTGATAACAGGAGTTTGAACTGTAAATAGTTGTATACATTTGTGAATATGTTTATATTTTTATAATCAAATAATAATATTATATGTATATGCTTATGTATATAAATAAACGTCTACTATATCTGATCTTTCACATCCACTTGTGATACTACCAAACTCTGTTTAATGTCTCAAATGAAAGATGACATGCTCAGCAGTGCAGCACCTCTCTTATGGTGCACCAGATACCTGGTGGGAGAATAAATCCTGCAACCATGAAATCTTTAACTACCAAACGTGAGTATGCTGCTTTTTGAGCCACTGGCAGAATAAGTCAACTGAAAGCAAATAAGGTTAACCTGCCTATAATTAGGTAATACAAAGAAACATAAGCGCTGTTTTTCTATAGAGATTGGAAATAACATTTTTGAACCTAAGACCCTTAATGAAGATATGTAACAAAGATTGATTTTTGGGCCTTACATCTTTAGTTTTTGTTATTGGTACTAAATCAGTATCAAGTCCTTTGCATTTACACATCATATAAAAGTGGCAGTACCAATAGAGAGTATGGGAGATAAAAAAAAAATCCACGGTAATCTGAAGAAGTTGGCATTGTAGACACAAAGCAATAGTTTGAATTTTATCATTAACAAGTGAAATATATTATACCTTGAATATTCTAACGGAGTATATCCCTGTCCTATGTTGAAGTTTCTTTAAAAGGTGACGCCTTCTAAATTGATTTTTTTTTTAGAATGTTTGTTTTAGGTAATTCGTGTTGGCTTTCCAGAATGACATTTTAACTGAATACGATCAAATGAGTCAGGTCCTGTTCTGTTGAGTTAATAAACATCAAAGAAGGAAGTTTATTTATTTACTTTTGTCAACATTTTCTTGCATCGGCTTGGGCTAGGTCATAGATTGTATACATAGTTGTGGTGGTGGTGCATTGTAATCCGACAAGGGGGGAACAGTGAGCTTTTTCTTTTCACTTTCATCCTTTTCGCAGAGTTTGTTTCACCTCTAAGTATATATAAAGATTGGGGTGTCTCAGTTTGCCCCTTGTCAGAGAGTACAAGACGGCCTGTAAATATTTTGCTTTTTTCAGCCATGGGAATGTTGCTGTATTGGGTTTATGACCTCTTAAAGATTTAGACCTAATTAGTTTTATGTAATAACTTGTCAATAAAATGGCACACAATTATTCAAAGTGGATCCATAAAAGTCATATAAAGAAAAACAAAGGCTTCATTCAAGGAGCATTTTGTCTGCTCTTCACTCACGGGCCACTTTTACTAGTACAACCTATCCTGATATTGCAACAAACTATCATTTATGTCATATTTGTGAGACAAGGGGAATGTCACTTGATCAAATGCTTTTTGTTCAGTTGCAGTTGGATAAAATTAAGATATTAATTCTCATATTTATCTTTTGCATAGTGAAGTTTTTTTTTTTAAAACAAAAAACATCTTTATTAAATTTTCATGTATGACATAGGTAGTCAAGCTTACATTTATATAAATGAAAATAAACCATAAGGACACATTGAGTATCATGTTATCAAATGTAATTTTATAATATTGAAATAAACGAATCCTTAACTTTTTAGAACTCTTAGTATAGTTGCTTGTCAAAAAAGATTGCAGTTATTTTGTTCATTTTGCACCCATGTTAATTCCTAAAAAAGCAGACCGATATAAAATATGTTTACTGTGAATGTACTGATTACAAAGGCTATGATCTATTTATAAGCTGTTTCCTGTAGTACAGGGTTTGATTCCCTATTCTCTATTTGTTTTCTGTGTGAACCTGAGCAAGTCACTTAACCAGACAGTGCTCTGGGGCAATTGGATAATTGGGCTAGGCTATTCAGTGGTTTCTTGGACTGCAAGCCTAACAGCTAAATGAGCTTTATGCATTTCTTAATTTGTTTGTTTGTCTTATGCTTTACTTATTACCTAGATAGTTTCCATCTGAACATATGGTTTGATGACGTACTTACAATACCAATCGAAAATACAGTGGATGAAGTTCTGCACTCCAATCTCATGGCAAATGAAAATTATTGGAACTGCTGAAACACAGTTTGTAGAGACCCTGAACCAATATATTTCAAAGAAAATATCCCCTTGCAGGTTTAGACTTGGACCACCCACATCCTACTTATTATTCTAAACTACACCTGTTTGCTGGGAGATTTTTAAATACAAGCAATAGGCTGTAGACTTTTTATCCTTATTTTTAACATAGTATCTGACACACAACTGAGCCATCACTGCTTCTAGTTATTTCAGAAATTACAATAAACATGAAATAGCTTATTATACAAGGATTCTGATGGCCTGTCTCTGAGAAGAATATGCTAATGTTCCTTATTGTAAACAGACACTAGGGGTTCCTGAGGGGTCTACTACAAGTGCTCATGTGCTGCTGTCTTGTGACATGCTTGATTGCTGCGATGTACTTTAATTGGCAAGTGCCCTAACTCCCAACAGTGTGATCCTAGTAAATTAGCTATCTCTCCCAACACTTAATCCCACTTAGCTGCAGAGACCTAGCAGAATCCTAACTTTAACCCTAAATACTCCCACCGACCCTAACCCTAGCTAGTCCTTGATTGCTCCCTAAACTTAAAGCTCTACTCCCCCTCCTTAAACCTAAATCTCCCCAGTCCCTCCCTAACACTAAAACTTGCTGCATGCTCCCTAACTCTAAAACTCCTGTCCTGCTCCATAAACCTAAAACCCCCTCCCACTCCCTGAACCTAAAACTCCCCAGTCACTTCCTAACCCCAAATTCCCTTTCCACTCCCTAAACCTAAAAACCCCTTTCTGCTCCCAGAACCTAAAGACCCTGTCCTGAGCATTACCTAAAATCCCAGCCTACACTCGCTTCCCAGCCTGCTGCACTAACATTGCTTGAACTCAAATACTGTGTTGAGGCAAAGAGTGGCAACTCCACTCTCTTTCCAAGGCTGCAACACCTCACTCATACAGTATTCAAGTTGGAACATGACAGGATGAGCTACAAATCACCTGATTTCTTGGTTGCAAAGTAGGGGTATTGACTTAGTTGAGTCAAGTTTGTATTACAAATAGGGCAGTGCTGCTAACTGTGCAGTTAGTTACATGCTGTTACAACTAATGCTATAAGAAAGATTTAATGAACGGCATCTTAGCCAGTGCAGTACCCTTCATACTGTAACACATTAAATGCTGCAATATTAATTTTATTCAGTACTGTTAAGCTACATTCAGCTGTTCTTTAATTAATAGTCATAAAATATAAAAGGAAAACATGACTCTAAGAGGTTAAACACTATTCAATTGGCAGCATTTCATTACACATTTAATCATATTCAGGCAGGAAAAAATCATAACCATATTGTATTTTCTTATGTAGCAGTCACCTAATTATTTGCATGTATTCATAACTCATGTTGAAATTGCATGTATATGCCAATGTTAATGCAAGACAAACCTAATCTGCATGTGACCCCTGCATCAAAAGTTCACATAACTACATATTGTGTACTCTATATGATGGCTGAGATTGAATACCAGAACCTGTGACCTTGATGTTAATTGTAAAAATATTGACAACTGTAGCCAATGGCCACTAACTTCAATTACAATGTATAGTAAAGTATTGAAGACAGTATTTCTGACGACGCTTGCCAATTAAGTGAATTACAACTAATTGTCAGGAACATTGGCCTGACAACTCCTGAAAACAAATATCGTTAAATTACTCAAGTGCAGCACTAAGATTTCAAAACATAATTTGTCAACAATTTTTCTAAAGACAGCTTCAGATGCACTAGCATGACTATGCTTATACTGCTAAAAGAAAATTCCTTTAGACAGCTTCAGGCTTTTCTTTAATACTTTTCAAAAGTGCAGAGTTATTTAAATTCCAACAGAATTGCTGCTGTGAAAACCATCCTTTAAGATGAAAAGTAGTATGCACATAAGAATTTATTAACAATACAGGTTAAATCTAGTTGATCTGGTAGCATACTCCTACAATATAATATTTTACAAAGGTATACAGTATCCTGCTAATAGTTTATTTTAGGCAATTCCCTTTGCTTTATAAAGGAGGATTTTCTAACATATGTCATAATTATTTCCATTTCTGCTCTCTAACTTTCAAGATAGTCAGCCAAGAACTAATTATGGATTTGGAGTGCTGTATAGCTGTAAGAGCTCTACTGCCATTGCATATCAGCCTGAAGTTATATACCAGTTTGCATTTCTGTCTCTCTCTGTCCTGCAGTCTTTTCCACTGCACTTCCAGGGTCTCAAACACCTATCCTATACAGATAGGCTAAAAGCCCTCTTCTTCTACTCAGTCTCATACAGACTGCTCAGAGGTGACCTGTGTCTGGCATACAAGGCCATCTCACACCCAGCCTTGATGGAGTTGCTGCATATCCGTAAGTCAAACTCCACTCACAAACCTCACACACAAGGCCTCAGCCTGGTCTGTGACATTAATAGAACTTGTTGGAGGGATAGATTTGTGTCCCAAAGACTCCCCCATCTGTGGAATAGACTGCCTCTCCATGTAAAGCAGAGTGCCTCTCTAGCCCTCTTTAAGAGGAACCTAGATGAGTGGATGGAAAACAGACAATACACCCCTGGGATCCCACCTGTGTCCCTGCTGGATAGGGAAACAGGTGCTGACTTTATGGGAACATAGGCAAAATTCTTGGCTAGGCTTATAATGGCGTCCGGGCCAATAGCCTAGTATCATCCTATGAGCCTATGAACTTTGCTATCCTTTTCCCCTTTCATTCTGCACTTTGTCATTCTGTTGTTCCCTTGTCTCTTTTGTTGGTCTAGATGTCTCTCAGTATTACACAGCTGAACCATTCTTCCTTTTGGAAGTCTATACTTCTTCTCTGTCTCCCTTAAGCTTTTGAATGCTATGCTCCATTCTCTCTCTCTCTCTCTATGACTTTCTTAGATCCTATTCATTCTCAGTATTGGTTCTTTTTGCATAGCTTATCTTTCCCTTCTTATTCAACTTCTCCTCCTGTCCTCTCCCCATTGTAAATTGTTTCTCCCATGTCCCCAAAACGTTTGTCAGTTTCTAGTTTTGTTCCCAATGTTCTCCTTCTGTCCCCCCATTTCTTTCTCTGTGCGTTGAGTGCTCTCCTTTTTGCCTCTTTTTATCCAGTGGTTGCTGTTATTTGTTAGATAATATGTAGGCAGGTGTGTTAGGCCCCACTATCCATTTTTTTCTATACAGCCTTATCCTGTCTCATTGAAAGCATTACCCACTGATTACTGCTTAGGATATGGACTCAAAAATGACAGATGTTATATTCTTGGCAGTAGATGCAAATAAGGGTTCTCACAAGTAAGGTTAGATGAGACAAGATTAAAACTGAATACCTTTAATATGCATTAGGAAGGTGCAGAAACTTCAGACTTCATTTTCACATTTCATCAGCATCAGGTATGTTACAAAGAACTGTTTCAGAAGTAAATGAAGTCTGGAAAGAACTTTTTGAACATAATATGTGATGTAGGAATGTTGGGCAGACACAAAGCAATATAAGAAAGTGATATGTATGTTGTCTATATTAAGAATGTAACATGTCATATTAAATAGGAACACATGGAATAAAACAGACAAGTCTGAAATATGTGGTGTATATGTTAAAGTCAGAAGGTCAAAAGTCTGAAGCAGGAAAGTTAGAACAATTATCTAAATATCAAGGCAGAAGTCAGAAAATATAGAAATTCTAAGAATGATACAGCAAAGTTTGTGCCTAAAACACATGAGATACTAATAACTTGTCATTCTGCTGAATGTATCATTTGTGCATGCTGTTGGGTCTATTGCTAATATGTCAGAACCTTTTTCTGTGAGCATTCAGGTTGCACTTTTTCCCACTGTTCTGTGACATCAGAGATGGTATACAAGTTTTGAGGGCTATGATGTCTTTCCTGACATGGTCGTACAGAGGGGCAAGCCACCCTGCAAAGAGGACTTGTTTTTTATTCATCACTAGTTGTACAAGTACATTAGCTATCAAGCTACATTTAAGTAATGTGTGTTCACTAGATGGATGTGATTCCAAGATACCTGCCTGTAGAAAAGCTGGCAGAATAAGATGCACTCTTAGAATGGAGCTATTAAAAGGAAACCAGTATTGCTCTTTCTTATTTTCTAACTAAAGTTAGTTTCAACATGCAGAAATCAATGTAATTTGTATTGCTATTTTCACACATCAATATTTCATCAAATGCTCATCTCTCTCTCTCTCTCTCTCTCTCTATATATATATATATATGTATATATGGGTCTACTGTAAAAGACCAAAAATCCACTTGTTCGAAAACGAACAGTGGATCCTTGGTTGCGTGAAAGTGCACTTCCGTGAAGCACGGTTCAACGAACCATTCAGGGAAACTGAAGTGCGGAGGCACACCACAGTGGGGAATAGGGAATTTGGGTATATATTATAACATTGACATCTTAAAACTTTGAATATTATAATATCGAACCCTATGCACCGAACACTGAAAATAGTGAAGCTGGAAAATATCAAATACTTTCCTAGGGAAAGTATTCGGTGGGCTATTTCTGCAGCTTTGCTATTTCCTCGACTGTGCAGCAAAGGTTACGGACCGGGTTAAGGTAAGTGTGCGAACAGATCGGATTAAGGTGAGTGTGTGATAGTTAGGCACCTTAGGGTTAGGGAGCGGGTAAGGTGAGTGTGCGATAGGGACCTTAGGGTTAGGGAGTGGGTAAGGTGAGTGCGCGATAGTTAGGGACCTTAGGGTTAGGGAGCGGGTAAGGTGAGTGTGCGATAGTTACGGACCTTAGGGTTAGTGTTGGGTTAAGGTAAGTGGATAGCTAGTAGTGTATTTATGGTTTAGTGTAGGGTTTTGTGAAGTGTATGTGTGTGGATTATTTATTTTGGTGTGCTTATGTTGTGTGTATGTTTGTCGGAACAGCTAATTTTTTTCCTGGGAAAAAATTCACTATTCTGAGTGTTCCATGTTATAGTCTTTTGATCGAAATGGTTCGATATTATAACATTTGAAGTTTTAAGACCTCGATGTTATAATATAGACCCAGGGAATTTACCTGTTCCTCACTGTAGTGTGATTTCAGAGTTGGTATGTTTAAGTAGGGGGGTGAAGCCCCCCACTCAATGTAATGTTAATGTTTTCTGTTTTTTTTTTTTTTTTTTATCTTTTTATCGGTTCGTTGAACCGAGTTTCACGAAAGTGCACTTTCGCTTAACTGAGCGGTCTACTGCTATTTTTTCGAATAAGGGGTATTCGATTAAAAGCAGTAGACCCATATATATATATATATATATATATATATATATATATATATATATATGTATTCTGTGAGGCAGCATGCTATTTCAAATGTTCTATAACTAATATACTAAGCATGTTATACGTTAGGCACCTCAAAAAGTCTAAAGTTGATCCAAAATGAAAAATATATTCTGCAGATCTAGTACTTTTTAATTCTTAAATCAGTCAATATTTATGTTATGCAGACTCAATTCAATAGATATCAGTGAGCAGTTTTTGTTTTGTTTTTTGTTGCTTAACTGTGACATTTTTGTAGAGTCTCAGTTGAGTAAATTCATCAGCCTTCTAGATTATAAGATCCTGAAAATGATTAAACAATACCAGAATAATTGTAAACATCTCATTGTTTGTTACATTATTGTGTTCATATTGGTCATGTAACTCTGTACTATTGTATGCACTTGCTTTGTACATATGGATGTTATTGTTTATTCTTTATTGAATTAAGTTTATATATTTTTTACGTTATTTCAGTTTCAGACATTTTTAAAGCTTACTTCCAAGAAAATGCAAATAAATGCTAAAAATTGCTAGCTAACTATGATTTTGTTTTGGGTTTGTTTCTCATATTTTAAATTGGGCATATGATCCTATTTACTGTTCATGCAGTGTAACTCTTAAAAACAACCCACTTAAGTTTACATGAAGTACTTTGTTACAAATTGTTCTCCTAAAAGGTTTGAATTACTGAAGCAGTTTTTCTGTGTGTGCTATGTTTTCATAATATTCAGCCTCAGTCTGATACATAATTCTAAACAGAATTGTTAGCTTCTTTATTAAATATATTCCAGAGTGGTCTGGCCAGATTCTAGACCGAATAAGAACGTTATGAATTTTAATACTTTTTTTTTTTTTATCAAAACATGATCTATTAATGACAAAGAGTTGCCTTTTGCATCAGTGCATGTATTTTTAACTGAGTCTGTTTTCTAATGTTTTCATTCCTCTTTAAGCTATTATCTGACACAAAGTCTATTAAGTATGTCTGAATTTGCTTTATAACATGAAATGCAATACAGTTCAGACATATCTGTTTAACATCTATTATTGTATTGCAGTGTCCATGTAATAAAATATTTTCTGATAATATGTTAAGACCCTGATGCAGATTTTTAGTAAAGTCATTGCATTAAAAAAGGTATAAAATTATACATTATTATAAGCTTTTTTTCTATTTCATTTGCACAAATATTTTCTACCCTTTTCCACCTCTATATATTTTAATAAAGTTTGCTTTATTATTCAGAATACGTATCAGCATCTTATTCAGTCCATTGCATAAAACTATCCTGTAGTCTATAGAGCTCCAGAATATAATAAATGTTAACCCTTTTGCTTTACAGATAAAAAATACAGTTTCCTCATTTTGATTAATTATTTAGACCACTGATATTGAATAAGTGAATATTCAGTTTTTCTTCTTCCACTGAAGATGACTTAATCCTTATTATCTTTAACATGCCACCATACATTGGTTCACAAGTTCATAGGTGTGTACTAGGCTAATGACCACAAAGGCATTTTTAAGCCTAGCCATGCATCCCAAATCTCTGACAAGTTCTGGTACCCATGATAAGTTTAAGCAGGGACTTGCAAGATGAACCATTTACAAGCAAGGGCATGGGAAATGAACCGTTTGCAGGCTGTCTGTGTCCATTACAGATATAGGTGCCAAACCAGAGATGAATTTCTTGTTCCCCATCCAATTGTCCAAGTTACATTTGAATTGGGTTAGGGAGGAACACTGCTTCACATGGATGGGGATCCTGTTCCACAGATGGAGTAGTCTCTGGGATACATACCTATCTCTCCAACAGGTCCTATTTATATCACAGGCAAGGCTTAAGTCTTTAGAATGGGTAATTCTGATGGTGTTTGTTTTACGGATATAGAGGAGGTCCATCAGAGTTGGGTCTGACAACATCTTGTATGCCAGGCATAGATCTCTCCTCAACAGCCCGTAGGAGACAAAATAAGGGATAGGGCCTTGAAGCAGTCTGCGCAACATGTTACTTACACCCTATATTCTTTTAGTGAGGAACCTCTGTGGACTTTCCAATTGTTGGATATGCCTGGTTAGGTACATGCCAAAGCAGGCATTGTATTCAATGACAGGTCCGATAAATGTCAAATACAGTGGAATAATGACTTCCCTAGACCTAGAAGCCATATTTTTGTCTATAAGTTGAACAACACAGAATGATTTTCACATGACTGTAGACACATGATGGTCAAAGACTAATTTACTCTGTGTGTGTGTCCCCAAGTCCCTCCCTGACTACTGAGTCAAATCTTAGAGGTGTGTTGTCAATATGATAGTTACCAGGCATGTATGACTTCCTGAAGGATACTATTATGCATTTCTTGGCATTTGGTTTTAGTCCATGGTTCTGACAACAGTGGTTTGTTTGTGTCAGCCCTTCATGGAGAATATTTGTATTAGTGGGGGAATCAATGACATCTCCTAATTTTCAGTCATTTGCAAATGTAGTCAGCCAGAGGCCACTAACATTGTCCTTGACTTCAGAGAAGTAAATGCCAAAAAGGAGCTGTCCCAGGACTGATCCTTGAGGGACTCCACTTGTGACTAGCTTCTTTGTAGAGGTGGACTCCCCAATTCAACTTTTTGGGTCTTGTTTGTGAGCCAGCTGGCTATCCACTGTGTGAGATTAGGGTTTGTACCTAATCTCTTGAGTTTCTTAACAATACCTGACTGGAATATTGTGTTAAATGCCTTGTCCAGGTCAACGTAGGCAGTGTGAACCATTTTGCCCTCATTCATTGCATTGATGACCTTCTCAAAGACATCCAATAGTCTGAGTAAGCATGACCTGTCCTTGATGAAAACAAACTGGGTTGGGTCCAGTGTATATTTGCAGCAAATAGGCCTCATGCCACTTAAAATCAACAGAAAAATAAATAAGCAAATAAGAAAATGCATAACTATTGTCTTATCGATGATAGCTAAGACTTCTTGGGACAGTGCTTACCTTAGCTTATCAGTGGGGTGGGGGGAGGACTAACTTGGTACAGTTTAAAAAAAAAAAACTTTATTTATAAGTTTCTGAAGCCATATTAAAACAATGTAAGTTAAACAAGTATATGCATCAAACATTCCAGAGAGTTAAACTTTCTGTTGTCTGTGGAGGGGAGGGGGTGCACATGTGGCCCTCCAGCCTCACTTTTGCAGCTTTGTGCTTGGCCTAGTCATATATGAAATGTTCAGATAAACATGTATTTGACTAATGGGGTGTGTCTGCCATGCAGTAGTTTTGTCACAAAATCAGAATATAAAATTCTTACTAATAAGGATTTTATCTTGTGATAGTAAATGGAAATATATTTTTCTGTGTTGAAGATTTTACAAAAGATGGTATGTTGCATTGTGTGGCATAAATAAGCACAGTAGAGATGTCTACAAAGTATTATCTAGCTCTAGATCTAGTTCTTTCATATGCCTAGTTTGGTGAAATTACTTTTTAAAATGTGAAAGTTGTCACCTCAGTCTAATACCACATTTAGTTTAGTTTGTATTTCGTCTCACTCCAGGTATACTCTCAGAAACAGCCAGGTGAACCCATCCCTGAGCCATCATCAGTATGCATGTGTACCACTGGCTCCTTAGGAGACAGAATGACAATATTGTCAGTTATTTTCTCCCAGAGCTTCTATTCATGTTGTAACTCTTGCTTAAGCCATTTATCAATTCCAGGTTTTGCTATAGATATCTATCTTCAAGACCATCTTTCTGTCTTTTGTCTTATTTATCAATGAGATGGTCTCCACTTATCCCACCATTCTGTTAATCGCAGTCACAAAAAAGTTGGTTTTAAATCATTCCATTTTTTAACATTTTTTAAGGCATGTTATTTTCAAATGTAACATTTGGTGGTGCAGGTGGAGATGGGGCAGGGAGAGGTGATTATCATAGTTTGGACCCCTCAAGTTTGTATGACAGGGCCCACAAGGATACAGGCATGGAACATTTGGGCAACACTGTTATACAGGAATAGAGCAGGCCGTATCTCTTAGGACCATCACTTCATACAATATTCTCCTACTTTGATCTATTCCTCTCAAAGAAGGTTCTTCTTCTTTCGGCTTTTTCCTGGTTAAGGGTCACCACAGCGGATCATCTGTCCTCTCATGATTGGCAGTGGAGTTTTACAGTGTCGAGTTGCCAACCCAGCACCCAACCTTCCACAGAAGGCATACACATGCACAAACTCACACCTAGGGCCAATTTAGAGTGTCCAATCCACCTACTGCATGTCTTCGGGATGTGGGAGGAAACTGGAGCACCCAGAGGAAACCCACGCGACCACAGGGAGGGCATGCAGACTACACACAGAAGGCACCCCAGCCAAGAATCGAATCAAAGAATCTCTTGCTGTGAGGCAGCAACGCTAACTGCTGCACTCTCAAAGAAGGTTAATGAAGATAAATATTGCTAGCCAGTACCATATTTATTAATCTTGACTAAACTTGTAACATAAACAAACTCCTTAAGTTAAGGCTAGCATATTGTGCTTCTGCACAGCACACAATTCTTTAATTTTACAGGAAACATAATAACTCTATAAGTCACCTTGGTAGAAGAAAAAAGCCTATTATTAGTGTGAGTGAGTGAATAAGAGAGAAATAAAGATGAGTCACACAATTGCTCATTCATAATCAGTTTAATATAAAAGAAGTACATGTAGAAAGGTCAGCTTAAGTACCTTAGATCCACTTATAAAACTATAGTGCCCTTTATACACTTTGCCTCAGCATTAGCATACATTCTGATAGTCATTTAATCTTTACTCAACTCATGAAGGCTAATTTCACATATTGTTACTTTATGAAATGTTCATAAATAAACTCCTTTATTATGGTACATTTTGCAACAGACGAAAAAAAAACACACTTTAAAAACATTACAGACTCTTCACTCTAATTAGTGTTTAACAAGCCAGCACTTTTAAAGCTTTAACTTGCAATTTGGCTTCTGTTTTAATACTAAAAATAAGCTTAGCCCATTTGTACATTACAACCAGTTTTGATGAAAACAGTAAGGGGGGTGGTTAGAATGAGTCATAAAGTCTTTTGAACATCCACAATTCGTCTTCTTGCTAGTACAGGCTCAATATGCAAGTCCCAATAAGTACAATTCTGCTGTTTTTACAATAATCTCTTACAGTTTACTCCAGTAGGTAGTCTAAAGCTCATTGCAATACATTAATAATGTAAATATAACTAGAACCATCTTTGGAACAGAATTGTTAATGCTACCAGCAGTTTCTATGTATCACATTAATTACTAAAAGAGGATGTGACAGTCCTGGTGACTGTGACTCTGAAAGAATATGAGTGATTACAGTCCACGTTACCAGGGTACGATTAGCAGATTATGTGCCTGACAGAGGTGGGAGGGAAAGAATGGGCATGCCTATCCTGGGGGAAGGGGCAGAACTGCACACAGACTGCCATAATCTGCATGTGTGGACTGTGGGTGGGCAGTAGGATCAACAGGACACTTCCTGTTGGTGGGCTTCAACATGCATGTGTGGACATATGCACTTGAATGGCAAATGCATTGTGAGCCTTCCACAGTGATGAGAATCATACATCTCCTGTCCAGGGATAGGGTGAGGCCCTTACAAATGCTTTTATTGTCAGGAGCCAGCAGAGACATGAAACACCCTCTTGTCTGCCTTAATGGCAGACCCCTCTGGCCACTTTTCTCCTTGAATACTGGTGTAATTCCCAAGTAATGGAATGAATGGTTATATCCCATTGGCTTGATTGTTGGCACGTAATGGGTGGTGGGACACATAGAAAAAATGTATGGTGGTTGAGACTGAACAAGTTTTTTCACAATCCCCAACCAATACTCCATTACAGAGTTTATAGTTTCTGGACCTTATCTTAAATCTGTATACTATTCTTTCAGGAACATGTGCTCCTCTTGCAGAGATTTTATCTCTGCATTATTTATAAATGCTGAAATTCCAGGAATTTTGTTTTCTCCACATTTTCACCCCAGATAAGCAACACATACATTTTTCTACAAATAAAGGTGTCACTCTCTTTAAGAAACTCCTATGGTGGCAATAGGAAGGCAATACAGAGAATGTGATGGAATCAGAATAGGTGACACTCATTAAACAGGTAGCTGAATATCTTGAAATACATAAAGATAAGAGACTGAGCAGGTACAATTTCCATGGCACAACTCATTGTACAAATGTGGTCAAAACTATTACCAGCTCTCGATAGAAAAATACACTTCTTGCCATTTATATAGTAGTTAAAAAAGAAACTACACGGTGGTGACATAGAGATTCATTTTTTCACTTGTTGTTTTATTTGGGAAATTTCATCAAGATTTTGAAGAGAAACAAGTAAATCCACCTGGTTACACTAAGGGTTCCGTGCTCATATTCATCTTTACGACAAATGTATTCTGCAACAGCTTAGTCGTGGGCCCCTCCTTATATTCAGCAGAAGATAGCAGTAGTTGTCAACTGTAAAAGCTGTGAGAAAAAAATCAACCACTTTTCGAAGCAGACTTTGAACTGTAAAATGGCCATTCAAGTTTGTCATTATTGGAGCACTGTTCTGGCACTGAAAGACCCACACTGCAGCCATCTTTGCTGGTGTAGCATTCCATCTGGCATGACAACATAAGATGCTGTGCCTTTTCTAAGCTGTTCATCACCACACACTCCTCTCAGAAATAGCAGGTACCCTTTAAAGACTCAATAATGGCTACATGAACTTTTAAAAGTATAATCTTCTGGTTTGCAGCAACAGAGACAGCATTTGAGTAAGCACTTGCATCCTGCACAAAGCTTCCTACATACATTAGAAACATAATTGAATATAGCTAATTTAGGGTAAAGCTGCTGGACTTCCTAACAAATGGTTATAAATTCAACTGTTTTTCTGGCAGTAAATAAGAGTTCTTTAATTTGCTGTTAGACCTTTAACTCTAATTACACACATTTTCTTCTAATCTACTCAGTTAATAAATCAACTAAATAACTATTCGCTTACATCACACTCACTTAAATAACTGTGTGGTGTGGAATGTTGCATCTCTTTTACAGCCTGCACACATCCTTACATTCCAGAGCATTTTCTGAAAAATCAACGTAAAAAGTATAATATAAGCAATGCTTTTCTACTGCAGGGCATTCTATATAAACAATGTTAGTGTCATTTTATTAATAAATCCTTCTCCTTTCTATTTCTGCCTATTATAAGATGGTAAGTCACTTAGTTAAGACGTCAGACCCAATTTCGGTCTAGATGCAGCAAAGAGTTATGGCTGTTAACTGGGAATATACAAAAAAGTCCTATAGGCTTGAATGAGTTAAGTTGCAGTAGAAAATTAATTTCAGCAAAAAAAAATGCTTACCTTGAGATTGTATAAAACTTTGTTTAATACGAACTATCCATCCATCCATTCCCTCCTCCCTTTTCCCATTTCTGCACATGAGCCCGGGGTGTCATATTGGGCATAACCATCATCGAGAGACAAACTTCACACCTACAGGTTGATAGGCTGCCAGGGTTATTTTTCCATATGTCACACAAGTGCCAGCACTCACAACTGTTGCCAAATTAGAGTGGCCAGTCCAGCTACTGCATGTCTTTTGAATGTGGGAGGAAACTAGAGTACCCAGATAAAACCCACTCAGACATAGGGAGGAAATGCAGACTCCACACACAGAGGGGACGCCAACGATGAATCAGACCAGAGAACTCTTCGCTGTGAAGCAACAATGCTGTCTGTCAAGGCATTGTATTAGTTTACAGAATCAGTCTTTGGATCCCTCTGTCATGTGGTTTAGTGTCTTCTTCTGCTTTCTTCTTTTCCTGGTTAGGGGTCGCAACAGCAGATTACCTGTCTGCTCATGATTGGCAGTGAAGTTTTACAGTGTTGAGTCACCAGCCCGGCACCCAACCTTCCACAGAAGACACACATGCATGCACTCACACCTAAGGTCAATTTAGAGTCTCCAGTCCACCTACAGCATGTCTTTGGGATGTGGGAGGAAACCGGAGCAAACCCACGCCAGCATGGGGAGGACATGCAGACTCCGCACAGAAGGCACCCAAGCCAAGGATCAAACCGGAGAACCTCTTGCTGTGAGGCGGCAGCGCTAACTGCTGCACCACTGTGTAATCTTGTCTTTTAGTCGATTCTTCCAGGGCAGTATGAATCTATATACCTCAAATATTAGTCCATTGGTTTCTTATCCATATTTTTACTGTAATAAACATAAAGTAAAAACAGTTCACAAACCAAGTAACTACCGAAGGCAAATACTGCAGGCAAAGATGACACCAAATGTATTAGAATGAACTTTACTTTAGCGCTTTTGTCAGGTATATGACTTCTTCAGAATCATATTTTTACTGTACTCTTCTTTCTCTCTATATTATATTTATCTTGTCTTGGGTGTAGTTCATGCTAAAAAGTGTTTTCAGCCTAGTCACTCTAACTGGTTAGCAAATGAATTGCAGCATTGTTGCCTCACAGCAAGAGGTTCTCCCGTTCGATTCTCAGTTGGAGTGCGGGGAGTGCCTTCTGTGTGGAGTCTGCATGTCCTCCCTGCGGTTGGGTGGCGTTTGAAAGACATGCGTAAATGGGCGTGCCTTTGTTGAAGGTTGGACGTTGAGCTGGCACCTCGGCGTTCGTGAAAATCTACTGCCAATCATTAGCGGACTGGAGTTCCGCTGTGGCGACCCCTAACCGGGAAAAAGGTGAAAGACAAACAACAACAACATAATACACACACACACACACACACACACACACACACACACACACACACACACACACACACACACACACACATACACATTCATTTTCTAGAAACCCCCTACATGCACTCGCACACATTCAGATACTGAAATATGCACACACTCATAGGCACACACATACACTCCCAGAATTCATTCTATACATGTACACTTTTAGACCCCCCCACACACACACCACACGCACGCTCACATACACACATTCATTCAGCCTCATTCATGCCCTATAGACAGATATGTTCATAAGCATGCACAAAATGGAGCACCCACACAGTTTTGTTGGACTTGCCTATATACAGCGGGTATTCCCATAGGAGTGAATGGGTAACAGCCGTAAAAAGATGTCATTCACTTTTACTTGGCTGAGGGATTATCTGTCCAAGTAAAACAGGCTCTGCAAATATTCTTGAGGAGAGCACGTCTGTTTGTATTATTTGCTCCACATAAAGACATGGAGAACATGCAGACTCTTCACAAAATGGGTTCCAACCAATATTCAAACCAGAGAATATATTGTTGGTAGGCAATAATGCAATCTACCAACAGATTGTTATTAGTTTTCTGAAACAGTTGTTGGGTCCATCTAATGAATGGTTTAACAAGATAAGTTTGTCTTTTATTTGATACTTGTACTGGAGAACAAATCCATAAACCTCATTTATGAGTTGCCTGGTTTTTTACCCATATTTATTTACTGTACTGTTTAGTCTCTGCATACTATATTTATATACAGTATTTTCAGTCAAATTTCTTTGTATGCCTTGGATGTGGTTCATTGCTAAAAAGTGTTTTCAGCCTTGAAGCCTAGCTAACCTATCTGGTTAACTAATGGTTGAAGAAATGCATAATATATAACTCTGTCATAGGTTTGTATGTTCATAGTGTATACTAGGTTAATGACCACTGGCACCTTTGTACACCTAGCCATGTATCCCAAATGTATCTGAGCCATAGAGGTTATTTTAAAGGGTATATGTAAGTTAAGGTGTGCTATACAGGCTGCCTCTATCAATTAAAGACATATGTAATAGACCTGGGGTAACGTTCATATTTCTCATTCATTGCTCCAGGTTTTGCTTGAATAATTTTAGAGAATAAATCTGCTTCATCTTGCATCATATGTTCCAGAGATAGCGCATTCTCTGAGACACATACCTATCCCTCCAACATTATGTCACGAGCAAGGTTCAAGTCCCTAGATCTAGTAGCTCTGATGCTATTGTTTTTGCAGATGTACAAAAGTTCCATCAGTGTGGGATCCAAGGATGTCACATTCAGATTATCTCTCAACAGTCTGTAGGAAACCAAGTATAGAGATAGGGCTTTGAGACAATCTGCACAGGACATGCTGTTTATGCCATGTATTCTTTTTGTGAGGAACCTCTGTGCATGTTCCATTTGCTGCATGTGCCAGGCCACATACATACGGAAGAGAGCATTGTTCTCAATGATGGGCCAAATACAGAGGAATGATGACTGCCTTAACATAGATGCCATGCCATTGCTTATAAGTGGAGCAACCCAAAATGGTTTTCGTAATACCCAAGACATATTTTGTTTTTCTAATAAAGAGTTGGAACACACTCTTGACCTGGACAGTGTGTGATTCTTCATGGTTATTAGTACTTTACTGCATGGACTGCACACAAATGTGGTTATTTCTTGAAAGCCAGGTTACTGTCCACAGACATCCCCAAATCCCTGACTACTGGGTCCACTCTTAGGGTTGTGTCATCAGTGAGGTAATTTCCCAGGGTGGCTGACTTCTCAAAGGCTACTATTATGTGTTTCTTGGTACTTAGCTTTAAGCCCTGGCTTCGGCACCAGACATTTCTCTGTGTTTTCCTTCCTGTAGGATGTTAGTGTCATGAGGGAACTCTATGATCACTTTTAGTTTACAAGCATCAATAAACTCGGTCAGCCAGAGGCCTTTGACATTGGTTTTGATTTCTGTGAAGTAAGTGCAAAAAAGAAATGGGCCCAACACAGAGCCCTGAGGGACTCTGCTAGTGACTAGCCTCTTGTGGAGGTGGTCTCCCCCATCCTAACTTCCTGTGTCCTATTTGGGAAGCAGCTGCCTATCCAGTGTGTAGCACAGGGGTTAATGACTAATTCTGTGAGTTTGTTTACAATAGTGAGTGAGATATTGTATCAAATGCCTCCGACAGTCAAGGTAGACAGAATTAACCATTTTGCCCTCATCTATTGCCTTAGTGGCTTTCTTAAAGAAGTCCACCAGATTCAGTAGAAATTATCTGCCTTTAACAAAGCCAAACAGGGCTGGATGCAATGTCTGAAAGTTTTCTATGTCATTATTAATCATATCCATGATAATTCTTTCATGGCTTTGCATATGAGAAAATTCAGACTTATGGATCTGTAGTTCCCAGGGTCCACTGATGGATCATCATTGTGCAGAGGCATGACCATTGCAATCCTCCATTTATATGGCACAAAGCCTGTCTGGAAGTCATGGTTAAATTGTTAATCCAGAGGTCCAGATAGTCCATGCCTCAGGCTATATAGGAGGCATCCTGGGATATTATTGGGGCCCATAGATGTGGTGATCTTAGACTTAGGGAGCACATTTTGGGCCTACTCCCTTGGGATAGTTGTGTGGGGGGGGTGGATGGGGGAGAGGGGTGTAATACTGGAGCTGCATTTGTTGGCCAGCAGATTTGGTATATTTGCTGGCTCTGTGTAGTGGCTCCATTAACAATAAGTTCTGGGCATTGTTCATACCTCTCAGAGAAAGAAATCTGGACAAAGCCATAAATAATGAGGGGACAAAGTTCACAAAATAGGGAAAATTGTTAAATATTGCTCCTATAAAACTTAGAAAGTTTGTATAATAGCAGGTTTTGCACTAGCATGAATTTTCTGAAGGGTATATAGTCTGAAACTGTGACTGCGGTGGTAGTGCTGCGGTAGCTTTGTCACCTCACAGTTAGACGTTATCCGTTCGATTCTCAGTTTGAGCGTCTTTTGTGTAGTGACATGCGTGAATGGGTGTTCCTTTGTTGAAGGTTGTGCATTAGGCCTGGCAAGCCAGTACGTAAAAATCTACTGCCAATCATTAGCGGACTAGAGTTCCGCTGTGGCGATCCCTAACCGGGAAAAAGCCGAAAGTCACAAACAAACATATAGTCTGAAACTGAAGTGTCTGTCATTATCTTCTGACTTCAGTCTTCATTGATTTGCCAGAAAACCAAACATTTTATGAATAACAGAGCAAAAAATGAGGCAAAAATCTGGACATTCTGTGAAAATCTGGACAGTTGAGAGGTATGCTACTTTTGCGGACAACCTCTAAAGTTTTGTACACAGCTAAAGAAAGCCCTGTGGTTGTCCTTGGCTTGGGAGGCTATCTGCACCTCAAAATTGGCTGTGGTAGACATAATTTCCCCTACTACTTGTTTGTTTAGCCTGATGAGAGAGTTTTTCTCCTGCTTTAGCTATGAGTTTTTTTTCCTTTTGTTGTTTAATCTGTTTATGTTTGGATTCTGCTAGGGTAATTTGTTTTTTGAGATTGACCTGGGCTTGTTTCCAAAAGGCTCAGCTGTCTCTATGTATCTATTAACAATGATGTATATGGTTGCTTTTTACAGTTTTGCATAGGCAGCTGTTTTCGCCAGGTTTAGAGGGGCTTGAAATTTTTTCAGGTAATCGATTAATAATAGGTAGTTTGCCTAAAAGTAGTTCTTAAATATTACATGGCTTGCTGGGGACAAAGCTTCATTTTTATTTTGAAGGAGACAGCTTTATGGATTAACCTTACCAGAGAAGGCGCTACACTGGGAGGGTTGCAGCATTCTCCCATATTTGTGAGTACCAAATCCATCTGTTTGCATCCCTAGTGGACAAATGGACTAACTAGTCAAGGGTGTTTGTGTTAACAAAGTCCAGGAACTTCTGGGTCCAGAAGTTTGGCATCATGTAGGATTTCCTTTTTATAGAGGTGTAGTTAAAATTCCCATATGAATATGGTATTGGGTTGAATGGTAATTGTCTCCAGTAGGTCTAAGTATGAGCTATGCTTTTCTTGGGTCAAGAGGGTAATCTATTGCTTACAAGCATATGATATGGCCTCCACCTACAGTAATTTCGACATGGAGAAACTCAAATTTGTCATCCTGTTTGACCAATCCGGAATTATGTTTGTTTTTGATGTAGATCGAGATACCTCCAACTTTAGTTCCTGCATGTGCACTAACCAGTCTAAATGTGTGGAAGGCATTGTATCCCTGCACTGCCAAGGTGCTTCCTGTAGCTTTAAACCATGTCTTGGTAGCTGCACAGATGCCTCCATTCTCCAAGGTCAGGAAAGATTAAAGAGAGTAGAGTTCTTTTTATACATTTTTTTTTCTTTTTACTTTGCTAACCAGATAAGAAAAACAGTCATCAGGTCTTTTCTGGCCACAGCCTGGGCCCATAAGGTCTAAAGAAAACATGTCAATATGTGCAAGAACTAACAGGCGTAGTATGAGACAATTATAGAAGAGATGATATTTATGAATACAAAACAGCTATAAAGAACATGAAGATACTGTAGTGTGTTTACCATTACTACAATAGGTATAGTAAATAACAAGATCATGTACAATATTTGCATGCAACAAACTTGACATGAATTAGATACCCTTCTATTGAGGTTTAATACATTAACAAAGAATTGAATTTGGCAGATGTTGACAGTTATTAATATATCTCTAGATTCAGATGCTTTCCACTTGTGCTAATTGCCAAATCAAAGAGTAAAAAGGTCACACAGGCAAACCAATTAGTAAAATATACATGAAAAACCTAGCCAAGCTTATTTTCACTATGTGATACCTTAGACCTTCTGTAATAGAGGCCCATTAAATATATGCAAATGACCCATTAAGGACATCAAGTGTTTCAGCAATATGACTTCTGAATGTCCATGATGTTTCACTTTTTTTTTACGTTTTTATGGCTATATTGAGGCCAATAAAGTCAAACCCCACTAGCTGTGGACACGCATATTTTGGCATTCTTATGATGCTGTCAACACAGCGTAAGTGCACTCTCTGCCTATACTTTAGAAACACAGAGTCCAACTGATGTCCATAACCATTAAGGTGTCTGCAAAATATCCCATTTTCCTCCTGCAGTTACATTTTACTTGGCTAAGTGATTATCTGGCCAAGTAAAGTGGGATCTGCAAACATTCTTGGGGGTGAGACTGCTGCACTGGAAACCACCTTCGATTATGAGGTTCATCTGGTCTAAGAACTGTGATGCACAAACCCTTTTAAATAATGTTTCCACATCATGGTAAGTCTCTGAACTCCAGTGATTATCCTTAAAACACATACAAGCAGCAGCCTTTAAAAGTTTTCTTTCATCTCATTATTAAGTGATTCCAAGGTGTGATGTTTCCTTACCTCTTTTGAAAGGTGATTCCATATGGAAAGACCAAGATTAGAAAAGCCCCCTTCTCCATGTAGGATTTAAAATGAGATTTAGTGTAGGTTAGAATTTCTTTGTTGTCATCCCCAAGAGAATAGGTTTCCTTCTAACACGCATTTTTGTTTTCCTTGATAGGCAGTGCCTTAAGTCAAGTACTCTGACAAGCTGTCCGATAGCAAAGCTATTGCTCTGCTAGTTATTGGAACCTAGTTAAAATGCAGGGATGAATACAACAGTCTATATGTAAGACAAATGTGCAGATATTGTTTAATGTCATCTCTATTTTACGTATATTGGAGTCAGAATGAACAGCTGTTAATGGAAAGTCATATTCAGTTTTAGGGATGAGTACATTTATTACTGTGGCCCACCTGGCATACAGAAATAGGAAATACGAAAGTTTATAAAATAGCTTTAGTTGAGCCAGTACTTTGCTGACAATATTACCTGCATGCTCTACTAAAGTGCATGGACTAGGGTGGTTCCTAAACACCTCTGCTCTGTTATATGAGGTAAAGCATTGCCCTTGTTATCAGCATTAATGTAGGGTCTCTGAGAAGCTTTGGTTTATTACCAAAGACCATAATGTTAGACTTAACAAGCTTAACTTTTGTGATGATATGGACAAGTGCCAGCATAGCCAGCTGGAATTTTGTAAAGAAAGATATGTCCTTTGAATATCAAACTGATTTATACAAGTTGCTTGTGTTACAAATGTATTAGAACTCTATATTATTTGTATATCAAACTGATTTGTACTGATGCTTGTGCTGAAAATGTATTTGTGAGGTTTGCTTGTGTTAAAATGTATCAACGGTGCACCCTGTTAAAATGAAAGGAAATGTACATGTATTATTGTAACTGAATTGAGTGTATACATTTTAATGGCGGATGCTGGGACAGCAATGGTTAACCAGCTAGCTTGCTTTAAGAAAAATAAGGGAAATGTAAATGAGCCATTAAACCATTAAAATGTTACCCCGCAGTACTGAATAGGTCAGAAGACGCTAGGTCTGGGAAAAAAGCCTTTGTTCATTAGCTCAGTGAAAAGAGGGGAAGCCTCAGGCACTGCCATAAACATATAGATGTGTATTGTAGCTGTCTATGCTAAATTCCTTTGTCAGCTACAAAGGGGAATACTGCGAGAACTTAGAGTCAGGTGACCAGATGAGGTCATTCTGCCAGCCCTCTTGGAAATTATATTTTAGATATTACAAAGACAAATCTCAGAGTTTTAAGTATTCTGTTTTGGGGAGCCTGACTAGAAAGACCTTCACCCACAGCATCTTGCCTTGCAGTAGTAAGTCACTTAACTAGGGAACAGTAATTATTTGAGATTAGTCAGGAATATAGTGAAGCTTGGTTTAGATATTGTATTTCTGTATTTGTGTGAACCTGTCCATCAATGTTGTTTTCAGTATCTCCTGTGATTTGAACTCTGTGGTTTACTGTAACTATATATTCAATATTTGCATATTCTTTTAATATTTATTATTAAGTATATTTAAAACTTTTATTGTGTCTGATCCTCTTAGAAAGTATCTAACCTCTGGGAATACTTATATTTATTTCCTGACACTATGTGGGCTATTCCAGAAGACCTAGCTGTCTTGGTCAAAAACCCTTTGTATTAGTATTACATAGTATAACTGGACACCCTTTGTTAAGGGCCGTAGAGTAGCTGATTGCTGATTGTCTGGGGCGGTGATAACTACCTTATAGTTTGGGCAGAAGGGTGCATAGCTAGTAAACCTGTGCCAGTCTGTCCCAGGGGTGTGTGTGTGTGTGTGTGTGTGTGTGTGTGTGTGTGTGTGTGTGTGTGTGTGTGTGTGTGTGTGTGTGTGTGTGCGCGTGTGTGTAAAACTTTTTTCATGTTACATTATCTTTATAATTAAATCCAATATTTCACACTAGACATATTTCAGTCTATTTTTTTTTTTATTTTAAAGAGTTACTAAAAAAACATATTTTATCTGTCATTAAATACTCTGATGTGGGTTTTATGACTAAAGAGAAATACTTCCATGGTGCAAAAGTTACTCAGCAAAAATACTTCATATTTGACAGTATATATTTCTCTAAGTTACCCAGCCAATATCCACACCATGTGTTATCATATTGTCTGCAAGAAAATTAGCCTGCAACAATTGAAAATAAATCTACATACTGAAACTACCGAAGACGTTGTAAATTCATATACTTGAAATACAATTCTTTGAAACTGAATGACTGTCGAAGTATGAATATTGAGGGTGCTTATAAATAATAGGCCAGCATGGTCAGATTAGAGGTGAACCCCCCCCCCCAAATATTTAGTTTTACTCATTTTTGAGGGATCAGTCATGTGTCAATGAGATAAACCTGAACCTGCAACATGTAAAAAGGAATCCAGGTATTTCTGTATATACTTATTGCAACATGTGATCCATTGGCAAATGATTGGAGTGTGCAGCCTTTTCCCCAGTGGAAATAATTTGTACGTATATATCCATAGACTGCCTTGCAAACTATTTTATAACTTAATACACCCTGTGAGCTTCTCTGCATAAAATAAGGGTTTGGAAGTTTTTAATGCTAGTTTGATGTACAAAAAGGAACACAAATCACACTGCATCCCAAAACAAATGTTATAAAATCCATCAAAATACAAGTCAAAGATAGAAGAAAAAGCAGATGTGCTGAAAATGAAGACTGGCCTAAAAGTCTGTGGGACTGCTTTCTGATGCTCAGCTAGAAATTAAAGAGGAAAATGAATCAGCTTTAAAAGCTGGACTGTTCTGATTCTTGTAACTGAAGGTATGTAATTACATTACAACTCATAAGTTTATGTCAGTGAGATATATTGTGTATTCCTTGGGCTCCATAGCAAAACAGATGGATCGACACAACTCAGCACTTGCAATTTTACAAATGAAAAATTTTGAGCAGTAGTATGTTTGATGTTTTGTGGGCTCTCACAGGGATTTGAAGGCACAGCTCTCACTGGAAGCATCTGCCCATCAAAAATTCTGTATCTGAAAATGCTTACTGAATTTCTTATACATGAAAGAACAAATACATCTTATCACATTAATTTCATATGTAATGATATCTGTGATTTCTGCTATACTGAACTCTGAGAAACTAATCAGACTACAGTTGGAAGTTCTAGGAAAAAAATGCTGTAATGCATACTCCTACTAACCTCTGCTTAAACATCTAAATAGTAAACTGGGTTTCATCATCCAAATGTCTTACAAAAAATTCAGACATCGAATTTTCTGTGTTGCCTTTTGTTAGGTTTCATGAATCTTTCGAGAAAGCAGTATATGTTAATTGGGTTTACCTATGTTCTGTCGTCAACCTAAAACAAGTTGCACTTCAGCAGTTCTTCTGAGTCGGGAAGCCTTAACTTGAAAATATTAAAAAAAAAGAAGAAGAAAAGATTATTTTTTGCAGGATAACAAGCCCCACTATACCTCCAGTATGAGAAGGATGGCCCGTCATGCTTATTTACCATATCTACATCTATGGCCGTCTGTCATATGTTCGATGTGAACCTGTACGATAACTAGCAACACCAACATAACACAACTGGCACTCACATTGCCAGAAACACAGTATTCAGAACTCACAGACTTGCCCCCACTTAATGACCCATGTTAGCACCTTGTTCCCAGGACAAGAGTGGTAGAAACATTCAAGAGTCGGAGTGTTACACTGTTTTGGGTTTCCAGTGTTGTGTTGATATTGTTATGTCAGAGTTACCAGTTTCAGTGCAGGTCAGGTTGAGTATCTGATTGACAACTTATATAAAAATAAATATAGATAACAGACATATAGCCCACAAACTCAGTGTGCCACTCAACCACAGCCCATAAGGCATAACAACATACCCAACACTCTAGTCATAGGTGACTCTATAGTCAGGCACACTGATGTTCCACTCACTAGGCTAAACAAGGAGAAAGTTACTGTCAGCTGCCTGTCGGGTGCCAGGATCCACCATATAATGCATGCACTGAGTTCACTCCACAACAAGTACAAATATGACTCTGTCATTGTCCATGTTGGTGTGAATGACCTCAGACATACCTCCCTGGACTACATGAAATGAGATATGGAGGACCTCTCCAATCTTTTAGCCCAGGCAGGTATGACCCTAGACCTGAGTAGCAGCCTGCCATCACCAAAATGATACCACAGTACAAGGACAAAATTATTGACTTCAACAATTGGCTAAGCTTCTGGTGTCATTCTAAGGGGATCCAGTATCTATCTGCCTGGGATGACATGATTACAGACCACAATGCTTTGCCAGAGATGACCTACACCTGTCGCCCTTGGGATTCCAGATACTGGCTAAGGCTCTTGCCACCCCTATAGTGCCTTTTTTAGGCAAGGTTCAAATGACAAATTCACCACCATAGCAGGTACAAGCAAGCAAAATCTGGGGGTAATGCTACTCAATGCTAGAAGTCTAAACCTCAAAATGCACTCACTCGAGGCACTTCTTAAAATGGAGAACATCGACATCTGTGCAGTGACAGAGACCTGGTTCAAGGCTCCAGAGAGCACCACTGAATTACCAGGCTATAATTCATACCACACCTTTCGGCCACCTAACCTTTACTGAAACACTAAAGGCAGAGGCGTGTCCATATTCATGAAGGATATCCACACCTCCAGGCTAGTTGCTCAGCATAATGCATCCGAGAACTCTGGGCAAGACCGCAATCCAAATTATTGCTTGCTACAGATCCTCCACCATACCCCAGGATTCCCACTCCACATTTCTTGATACACTGGAAAATATTAGGGTACAACCCAACACCCTGGGCAATTTCAACTACCACCACCAATAACTGGGAAAACTACTCATGTACCAACTCTTTTGTTCAACGTTTTCTGGAATTCATAAATTCCAATGCCTTAGATCAACTTATCCACACCCCCACTAGGGGCAGCAATATCCAAGACCTGGTCATTACCAACATGAGCGACCAGTGTTCAGCACCAGAGGTCAGTTCCTTGTTGGTCAGATCCGACCACAAGCTAATCACCCTAGACATCCACATCCCTCCCCCACCCCTCATTAGGGAAACCACTGTAAAAAATTTCTCCAAAGCCAACTTCACGCTTCTTAAGACAGAAGTGGCAAACTTCACAACACCCAAGCAGATGGACAATAGAAGTACGACTGTTGAATCCTACACAAATGCAATTTATAAGCACTAACACGAGTGCACGGATCATGCCTTTCCTAAAAGAACCAAGATGCTATCCTCCAAAGAAAGGAAGCCAATCTGGTGGTCCCCTGCCATAAACAAACTCTACAACAGAAGAAAGAAACTGCTGCAAAAAAGAGTAAAATCCCATGATCGGAGGAACTCCCTGGTCAGCCTCAGTAAAAAGCTGAGATCCCTCATAAAATCCTCCAAAGCAAGTTATGAAAACAAAGTCACCACTGATTCTAAAGAGAATCATTCTAAAGAGAATCACAAAGCATTCCTTAGCTATGTCAAGAATCTCAATGGCAACACTCAGATCTGCTCTGAGTTACAGCACAATGGCACTAAATATACAGAACCAACTGATATTGCCAACATCCTGGCAGATAGGTTCAGTGCTAACTTTACCACCCCCCTTCTCCCCCCCTAAAGGGCCCATCTCTATACCGAAAGAATGCAAAGTTCCTGTAATCACAGCTGCACAGGTAAAAACCACACTCTCCAAAGCCAAGAACACAGCATCCATGGGACCTGACAACATCCCAGGCTGCGTTCTACATGAACTATGGAATGAACTGGCACCCCACCTAAGTACCATGTTCAATCATAACTTCATCTCAAGCTTTGTGCCCACTGAATGGTGCACAGTGATGGTTATCCCACTCCACAAAGGGGGAGTCATGGACACTGGAAACTACCGCCCCATGTGCTTGACAAGCCTGGTCTGCAAGGCCATGGAACGTATCATCATGGAACTTATAAAAGAATAAATTGGTAATCTCCAAACTCTGGACCCCATCCAGTTCGGGTTTGTAAAAGGCAGATCATATCTCCTAAACCTAATAGACTTCTATGAAGCAGTCACCAAAGCCGTAGACGAGGGTAAGGTGGTTCACACAACCTATCTAGATCTCGCCAAGGCTTTCAACACCATCTCCCACTCTGGAATTATAGATAAACTCACTAAACTAGGTATAAATCCCTATGTCACAAGATGGGTTGCCAACTGACTCACTGACAGAACCCAGACAGTGAAATTAGCAGACTCCAAATCCGACTTCAGACCAGTGACAAGTGGAGTACCATAGGGTTCAGTCCTGGATCCTCTCCTGTTTGGTATCTAATTCTCTGAAGTACAGGCTAGCGCAGAAGGTCTTTGGCTAATGAAGTCCGCAGATGACTACAAACTAGGAGCCATAATCAAAACTTCTAACGATGTGGACATCCTACAAAAGAGTCTCACTGAGACAGATGCCAGGTGTCAAAGCCATGGCCTCAAGCTCAATGCCAAAAAGTACATTGTCATCCCCTTTGGTAAAATCTCTGTACCCATGAACTACCACATAGATGGTAGTCTACTTAACACCAAAAGTATGATAAGAGACCTTGAGACACAGGTGGACAGTAGTCTCTCCTTTGATAATCACATTGCCACAGTAGTCAAGAAATCCTTCTATGTGGCACACCTCATCACAAAAGATTGCTCATCTAGGAAAAAAGAGGTCATTGTTCCCCTCATTAGACCCATTATAGAGTACAACTCCCCTTTTGGTATGTACCTCACAAGACATCTACAACAACTGGAAAGGCAGCAGAAATACCTCACAAAGAGGATTACTGGCCTCAAACAGATGCTCTTTGCAGACCATCTCAAAAAACTCCAGCTTTACTCCGTTGCATATCACCTACTCAGAGGCTATCTCTGCCTAACATACAAAGCTATGTCAAAACCAGAGCTGTTGGGCATCCTCCATAGGTTCATAGGTTCATAGGTTGGTACTAGGCTATCGGCCCTAGGGCCTATACAACCCTAGCCATAACAATTCCCTGGCTATTTCTTCCCACAATATTTACTTCCCTGGACCCCTGTCTAGCAGGCAATTGACATGATCCTTGAGGTCAATTTCCTGTCTCCCATCCAATCGTCAAGGTTCCTTTTGAAGAAGGCCAAAAAGAGGCACTCTGCTTGACATGTATGGGCAGTCTATTCCAGAGTCTGGGGAGTCTCTGGGTCAGGAACCCATCCCTCCAGCATGTTTTATTCATTGTGATGACAAGGTTTAAATCCCTGGAGTGTGTGGCTCTGAGGGATTGGGATTTCTTTAAGTATAGCATGTCTAAAAGCTCTGGGTTTTACATGACCTTGTATGTTAAGCAGAGATTGCCTCTGAGTAGACGATATGCGACAGAGTATAGCTGGAGGTTTTTTAGATGGTCAGCATATGGCATCTGCTTTAGGCCTGTGATTTTTTTAGTGAGGTATTTCTTTCCAGTTGTTGCAGATGTCTTGAGAGGTACATACCAAATGAGGTATTCTATTCTATAATGGGTCTAATGAGGGATGCGTACAGTGGGACAATGACTTCCTTTTTTCTGGATGAAAAGCCCTTAGTAATGAGGTGTGCCTCATAGAAGGATTTTCTGACTGTTGTGGTGATGTGGTCATCTAAGGTGAGACCACTGTCCACCTGTGTCTCTAAGTCTCTTATCACACTTTTGGTGTTTAGTGTACTGCCACCTATGTGGTAATTCATGGGTACATGTTTTTTCCCAAAGGGGACAACTATTCATTTCTTGTCATTCAGCTTGAGCCCATGGTTCTGGCACCAAGCATCTGTTTCTGTAAGGCTCTTTTGTAGAATATCCACATCATTTGGGGATTCAGTAATGGCTCCCAGTTTGTAGTCATCTACAAACATTGTTAGCCAGAGTCCCTTAGTGTTAGCCTGTACTTCAGAAAAGTAGATGCCAAACAAGAGCGGCCCCAGGACTGAACCCTGAGATACTCCACTTGTCACTTGTCTGGAGCTGGATTTGGAGTCAGCTACTTTTACAGTGTGGATTCTGACAGTAAGCCAGTTGGCAACCCATCGAGTGATGTAGGGATTAATGTCCAGCTTAGTAAGTATATCTATGATTCCTGAGTGGGGGATGGTGTTGAAGGCCTTGGTGGAGTCCAGATAGGCTGCGTGGACCGCCTTACCCTTGTCGACAGCTCTGGAGACTGATTCGAAGAAGACAATCAGGTTCAGGAGACAAGATCAGCCCTTCACGAACCCACACTGGGTGGGGTCCAGTGTTTGAAGGCTGACAATGTCTTTGTTTATAAGTTCCATGATAATACGTTCCATGGCCTTGCAGATCATGCTCGTCAGACTTAAAGAAATCCCAATTCCTCCAAGCTACATGCTCTAGGAACCTAAACCTTGTCACCACAATAAACAGAACATGCTGGAGGGATAGATTCCTGTCCAGTGACTTCCCATACTCTGGAACAAACTACCTATCTATATCAAACAAAGCACCTCATTAGCACTCTTCAAGAAAAATCTTGATGATTGGATGGGAAATAGGAAATTCACCCCCGGGATCACTTCTGTGGCTCTGCTCGACAGGGGCACAGGAAAATAATTTTCATGGGTGGCAAAAGCCAAGGTACCTTTTTGGCTAGGCTTATATAGGCCCTAAGGCCAGTAGCTTAGTACCTACCTATGAACCTATGATATAAATATATATATATATATATATATATATATATATATATATATATATATATATATATATATATAGAGAGAGAGAGAGAGAGAAAGAATTATAGATACACACACAAAGCCATACACGCATGGGCACACACACACACACACACACACACACACACACACACACACACACACACACACACACATATTTATATTTTATTTTTTTATTTTTTTGAAGCAAAGTGAGAATCCCACAATAGTGGGGAAAAGTAAAAGACCCCACCACAGGGCATCTGTGACTCACATACTATAAATAAATACGAGTGAAATAAATTAGTTTTAAAAGAAATAAAATTAAATCTGCTTGGAAAAAGTATAATCATGGATGAGTAGGATAACCTTTTTATTTTTATTACTAGCAGCAGTAGCATGCAATATTCTTTTCCTATTCCAGGGTACAAATTCATGAAGAAACTTATATTAATTCCAATACAACAAAACACCTGTCACTTACAACAAAAATCACTAACTGTAGACGCTGGTGGAAATGTTTAATATCCTAGACAAGGTACTAACGATAGTAGTAATAAAATCATTATGTCTGAGATATTTCTTTCTGACTGACCTCACTTTCCTTACATATGGCATGGTATTCTATCCCATTACAATGGACATGCATATATTTACAACACAGGGTGCACACGCTGGTGAATGATGTCATAGTCTTACATTTTCTCTGTAGTACAAAATGCCAATGTCCTTTGAAGAAGTAATTCCAAATCAAAAAGTTAGATATTTTTTCTTAACCTTTAAATAAGCATTCCCATCTGTTTAGAGATTTCAGACTCATAAGAAGTGAAATATTCTTACAGCTGTAACTTTGAAAGGACATTACCACTGTGGATAATCAGAAAGTCTCCTGGACCAAAGTCAGATACACCTGCTCACCACTCTGCATGCCATTCTTACTTTCATGTAGAATGATACAGGTTTACATGCAAAGGCTTATTATAAATGATTTCCCATAATTAAGATAAGACATGCAGAGGATGAGACAATACACTGTAGTGCTGAAGAACAGAGATGTGGGAAGCATATTTACAGCATTATGATTTGTTTATATGAGTATTAAACATAGAACATCAGTGATTGTTTTTATCAGGCTAGACTTATTGATTGCAGACTGAAAATGTCACTGATATACGAGTCATATTGAAAATGTTATTCTTAATGTCGGGTATACATCTTTCAACTGGTATGTATATATTATTTTACCATCAGCTTATAAATTATTAATAAGCAATTTATGTGGTAGTTTAGACACACTGAGACATTCTAGCTTATCTTCATTCTGGATGCTTCCTTTTCACACACTGACATTTTTGTCGTTCAGAGTGGGAATTCCTTTTTCTGTTTCCTGAGGCTGTTCAGTCTTTCTTCTCCTTCCTACAGCAGCATGCCACAGGCTGATTTGACTCATAATTGTTGACTGCCTGAGGGTGATACGTATGTCCTTATAATCCAGCCTCAAGAGACCTCTGTTTGTTGATCTTCTTCACTCTCATGGGATACGTCTTCAAACAAGAATGTTTTTGATGTCTTTTATGCTGCATTATCATTGTGTTCCATGTCACATCAATGACAGGAGTGGAAACAAATATTGATAAAAGAAGAGAAGACAGGGACAGTCAAATGGAGGTTACGGAGGTTACAGCTTAAGGAAATAAAAGGACCAGAGAGAATGATCCTTAAGAGAAAAGAGTCAAAAACATATTAAGAAGAAAAGTGTATAAGTCATAATTCTTTGTAGATATGATTTTGGGTCCAGGTATTAAGAAGTAAAAAGAGGGAGATGAGGCACAGATTAAAAGCAATGTTTTCTGTTTTTGTTACTTGATCATTTGGAGTATTTTGATCTCTTCTTATGAAATAATGGTTTGGGATATATATTTGGATAATTTATGTTATGATCATATATTCAGCAATTTCAGTGTTATCAGGGTATATGTAAAACAATACAAGGAAGAAAAAACAGCACTGTGGTACAGGCAAACTGGTCCTCCAAAAAGATTAATATCCAATGTAAAAGATATCCAGATACAAGGAAGACTGTTTATTTTAAACTAGCACCTAACTGTAACACCACAAATATTGTATATTTAGCTCACTGTAATGTATGTTGTTCATTTTATATAGGTATGACTACACGAAGGTTTTGTTATAGGATCAGGGGGGCATGTCTATGATTTTTACAAGAGGGCAGAGACTAATGCCCTAGCAAGACATGTGATGGCATCAGATATGACACACACCTTTACATTTATGGTAGTAGAGAAAGTCAAAATGGGATGTAGAGATGGTCCTATAAAGAACATGGTAGAGAATGAGGAACTTAAATGGATCATTAGAATGCGGGCTAATATAGGCAGGGGCCTAAATGACAAAGTTTCTATTAAACCTGTACTTATTCATAAACCACTACGCAGATAAAATTTTAAATGTGATTTTAAGTACATTTTATAGGCTTATTCTAGAACTATAGATTAGATTTGTTATTTTAAGCATGATTATTATATTGTTTTAATTACTAGCTTAACAGCTTTGTATTGTTTTAATTGAAATTTGATTCTGATTGGTTGCTGGTAACTTTTAAATATGAATGAGCAATGATTTTCAACTATATGATGAGGTAGCTCTGGCTACGAAAGTGCTCACCATTGTCTGTATCTTGTTTGTGGATTAAACTTTATCTGTACCTGCCTTGGTCTGGTGCCTCCTATATATTTTTTACATATGTAAAACAATATTTTCTAATGTATTCATACATGCAAATGAAATGTATACACACTTGTGGTTGTCTTGTGTAACTTACCAGACAGCGCGCCAGGTTGTCTAAGACAAGTGGACTTGAGTGGTTCTCAGCCTCCGTTACAGATCACAGCAGGGAATGAAGATACAACTATAAAACCATGCAACACAAAACCAAATGAAAAGACCACCAGGCGAAGAATCCACTAATCAGATCTGAGTCATCTGGGCTGTAGTCAGGACTCTATCCCTCTATGGCATAGCACCTGCTAGATTTGTGAATTTTGAATTGGAAGAAGATGTTGGAAAGGCACCAGAAGAAGTCATATACCAGGAGAAAGAAGAGAGGCAATCTGAACAGCATTCCTATGATGGAAGGCAGGTGCACACTTTATAGGGGAAGCCAGATGGATTTATCTTTGTCTGTGCAAATGAGAAGATATTTTTGTTTATTCCTATCTGCGGCACTGCAAAAAGGTGATCTATTGCTATGAGATCTCTGTAAATACTATCCATTTATTTTGCAAATTACTGGGTCAGAACAATATATATAAGAGAATTCTGCATCTAATTGCAAACAAATATTGTTTTTAGCTTGAGCTGTCTAAAGCCCTCAGAGCAGGAACCTAAGAAGAGATTTTATTTTGACTGTGAATTGAACTGCTTGGTATGAACTGCATATTCCAATTTTCTAGTTTTATTTATTGTAAATTAACACAAATATCAAGCTGGAAGGCTGGACACCATAACTACATTTTTTTTTATTTTGCCACCAAAACAACTTACTGCAGTATGTGCATATAAGTAGACAGATGAAACAAAGCAATTTGAATATTTCCACAAAGTATAACATGACCGTGTACTAAGAAGAAGCAAAGTTATGAGTTAGCTTACAGTGTCATACTACATGTAAAGGGAATTAATGACAGTGTAGTAATTCTGTTTATCTAATACATTCTGTATCACTCATGTTGTTTTCTATAGCAGAAAAGACATTATAGTGTTCTTCATAGACATAAAGTAGAAACTGGAATCAGTGGCAACCTGTCCTTGCTATGGAAAGACTGCAAGGGTAGAAGACAAAGATTGCAATCCATGCCTTTGTACTGGCTGAAATTAGAATGTCCTCTGTGTAGTTTCCATATACTGGAGGAACGTCAGGTGTTTTACTATATGAATAAATTATATTCTGTATAGCTAAGTTATATATATATATATATATATATATATATATATATATATATATATATATGTATATATTTATATATATATATATATATATATATATATATATATATATATATATAAAACCCAGCAACAGAAGGAGCCTAAAACAGTGCTGAATCCGCCACAAGTAAGAAAAATCACACACTGCTTGCACCACGGACTGCCACAAATATAATTTTATTTCTTCACAGTTTAAACACACGGATTGAGCGCTTTCTTCCCTCCAAAAGGGACTTCATCAGAATCAATTATTAAAACCTTATTCACCTTTATATACTCCCCTCCTTAATTAATAATTGACATCATCCCTTAATGATTTTTTAAAAAGAAAATACACACAAATCCCTGTGAACAATATCAAAAACATCCCTAAAACATTACAAAATAACTCTGATTCATTGTCATTGTAAAATATTTTAAAAAACATATATTTTAAAAAACTTTTTACTAGAATTTATAATAAAAAAGACAATATTTTATATCTATAAAAAATCAATAATTAAAAAGTTAAAAAAAAATAATAAATGAGTGTTGAAACCTAAGAAATACTTTATTTATTTAGCTGATGCAGCCTTCCTAGTCAATATTGGCTTAATAGATAGCATTTCATTTAATCCTGGGACTTGACTGGCTTGTAATTTTATTTGCCACCTAACTTCTCTTTCTTCAATGTGACTTTTAAAGTCTCCCCCTCTGGGGTTTGGTGAAACGTTTTCTAAAATGCCAAATTTAAATCCAGCAAAGTTCTTACATACGCAGGAATGTTTGTACAGGCCATTATTACTATTACATGTAGTGATTTGATACATGCGTTCGTATATCCTGTCCCTAAGTCTTCTCTACGTTTTACCCATGTAAAAACTAGGACAGGATATAAACTTTGCCAAATAGATCACTCTGGCCGTTTGGCAATTACCCTTCTTAAAGTTGACTCGAGTTTTTAGAGTATTACCTATAATGACTGTGTCTTCTGTGTTTATGTGCTTACACTGAGAACAAGAACCACACCTAGAGGTGCCTATTCTATCTACCTATGTAGGACCTCTCTCAAAACATTTTTTCAAATTTGCCCCAGTCTTGAAAACAAAATTAGGTCTATCATCCACTATTGACCATAACTTTGAATTATTCCTCAGAATTGCCCAGTTTTTTTCCACAATTTTTTTTAATATCATTTGCCTTACTTGAATAAGGGACCACCATAGCTCTCTCATATTCTTTGAGATCCATTCTTTCAACATCTATGCCTTGACCATTTTCTCTTATTCCCTCTGGGTTACCCAACAGGGGTTTATATTTCCCATCCCATTCTTTTTTAACATAATCAAAATTCTCTTCCAACATTTTATTGGGGTAACCTCTCTCCTGAAATAATTTCACTACTTTTTGTAGTTCTCCCTCCACATCCTCTCCATGTGATGTCATACGGGCTACTCGAACGAGTTGTCCTTTAATAATATTCTTTTCCTGATGTGGGGGATGACTACTGGAGTACTCTAAATACGAGTTACTAAAAGTGGGTTTTCTATATACTTTGGATCTAAACCCTTTGTCATCCTTTTGTATAACTGTGTCTAGGTAGTTAATACTACCCCCATTGTATGCATAAGTAAATTTAAGAAATCCTCTGGTCGTATTCAAAAAAATCAATAACATTTTTAATATTATTTTCTGGGCCTTCCCAAATAATAAAAATATTGTCCAAAAATCTGACATAAAAGTTTTAGATTTGCCATATATTCACTTGTAAACGCATGCCTTCTCTCCCACTCCGGCAGGACTAAATTCGCATATATAGGGGCACAAGAGGCCCCCCATAGCAACCCCTTTGTGTTGTTTAAAATACTCTCCTTCAATGAATAAATAGTTATGGTCCAACACTATTTCTATAAATTCCATGATCAAGTGGATTTTGTCCTCAGAAAGGGTGGTGTTGCTAACCATACTAGATCTAAAATATTCAAGTCCTTCCTGTTTGGGAATTGGGGTATAAAAATTTGATACCTACCGTCCATCTTACTGGATGGCTGTCCAACACAAACTGAAGCTAAACAATCTAAAGCTAAAATCATAAGATAGTATGGAGGGACAGGAATATCTTGCAGGAGAAACCACTGCAGTGGAACAGACCCCCCCCCCATCCACATTAAAGAAAATTCATCCCAGTCCATATTCAAGTACAACTTGGATCTATGGATAGGAAACAGAACACTTACACCAGGACTGCCTCCTGTACTACTAATGGACACAGACAGCTCCTAAATACTTTATCCCATACATGAGTCCCCTCAAATAATCTATGGCCCGACCCCAGTTATTCTTACTAGAGGTAAAATATAATTATCAACCATGGGATAGGTAAGAACAATCTAACACCATATGGGATAGTTTAATTCATACCCCCAAAAAACTAAGTAAGTTTAAAATGGCCCGCAAGGGCAGCTTACCTAGTACTTACCTATGAACCTATTTGTATCTTCGTGAAAATAAATAAATAAATAAATAAATAAATAAAAAAAATATATATATATATATATATATATATATATATATATATATATATATATAAGTTACCTTAATTTCCCATAAAGCTCATTTGACTGACACTTAATTTCCCCTAAAACTAATTTCCCTGACAAGTAGTACTTGTAGTGCACTGTAAGGCAAGTAAAAGGAATATGTCCTTTTCCTCACTGTAGTGCGACCCTGGAGTTAGTATATATAGAGATGGGGTGTGTGGGTGTAGGGGGCATAGCCCCCCACATAGTTTGATTTTGTATTCTGTGCTTTTTGTTTTATATTGTTCAGTAAAACCAAACTAGTTTGATTTTATATTCCCTGCTTTTTGTTTTATATTGCTCAGTAAAACCTGGGTGGTATGGGGGGCATAGCCCCCCACCTAGTTTGTGTTTATATGTTCTGCTTTTTGTTTTATATTGTTCAGTAAAACCAAACTAGGTGGGGGGCTATGCCCCCACACACCCCCATGTGGGGGGCTATGCCCCCCACCCCCTAACTATATATACTAACTCCAGGATCGCACTACAGTGAGGAAAAGGACATATTCCTTTTACTTGCCTTACAGTGCACTACAAGTACTACTTGTCAGGGAAATTAGTTTTAGGGGAAATGAAGTGTCAGTCAAATGAGCTTTATGGGAAATGAAGGTAACTTATATATATATATATATATATATATATATATATATATATAGTTATATATATATAGTTATATCTATCACTATATCTATGTACATCTATCTAGTTATCTAACTATCTAACTATATGTGTATATATATATATATATATATATATATATATATATATATATATATATATATATATATATATATATATATATATATATATATATAGAGAGAGAGAGAGAGAGAAACTTATATGGCCATGGTCAACTACCTACCATGACCATAGCAGAGGAATTGGGGACTGGGGGAAACCAGGTGACACCAGGGATGCATTTTAATTAAGTGCCATAATGACACTAACATCAGTACAGGAATGGAGGGGGGTTAATCACTAGACACAAGGAATACATTTACATTTCACTTAAGAGTCATCACTACACTGTCATCATTATGGGGATTGGGGGGGGGGGTAGAGGGATTACTAGCCACCAAGGACACAGTTTAATGAAATGTCACAATGACACAGGCATCAATATGGGGACTTCGGGGATATGGGGCGGGGGGGTCACTAGACACCAGGGATACATTTTACTTATATGCCATAATGACATTAGCATCACTATGGAAACTGTTTTTTTTACAGGAATCACTAGACACAAGGGAGATATTTTACCTGAGTGTCATTATGGAACTGGCATCAGTATAGGAATCAAGGCTCATGGGGGACTCACTAGACAAAAGAGACAAATTATACTTAAGTGCCATAATGAGATTGACATTAGTACAGGGACTGAGGCCTGGGGGGAATCACCAGACACCAGAAATTCTACAAAGGTGTCATAATGACACAAATGTTTATGGTAATCAGAGGTGAGCGACAAAATAGCCACCAGTGCAGTGCCATAATGGACCATAAACTATTACAGTGATCGGAGGGCAGCAGGTCAGAGACAGCTACAGGGCTGTAGTATTTGTGTGCACGTGTTTCATGTACTTATGTGTACGTGAAAGTGATTGGGAGAAGCCAGTGTCTACTTGAGCAGCATTTTACTAATACAACATGATTATCATCAATGATCTGCATTTTGCAGTAGTACGTGTAATTCAGAGACATGCACATTAGCCAATAGTGAGGTCTTACCTTGTCACACTAACATGTCTCTGAACTGCAAAATACCACGTTTTGGGAGCAGGGCCTTTTTAGTGTAAGCCATATGTCGTAAGTTCTACCCTTTAGTGAACTCCTGGTGCATTTTTCAGAAAATGTAATATTCCAGTTATTGGAATTCAAGAATCCCATGTTTGTTTGCAGTGGGTGGTGTCCCCCTTCCATAACATCCACCCATCATGAAGGTTTTATTTCCATGAAACCATATGATCATTGAAACTATTCTGCTCCAAATCATACCTATAACATTGTTAGGAAAAACAGATCTATGAAAATGAGTTTCCTACTGAAAGTATTATTGTGATTATATTTATTTTTTCATTTTATTTTTGCCAAATTAAGGAAGGGATTTACAATTTGTAATATAAAAATTTGTTTAGATTCTTTGTTAATTTCCTGCTAGTATGCTATGCATCACAAGATGGCTTTGCGTTTATAAATTTGAGTGGCAGTTAAATGGTTGATTAGATGACACTGAAGAAGCTTGTATGTGAAACTGGTTTATCTTTGGTTTTGCGCAGTTGAATAAACACACACACACACACACACACACACACACACACACTATATATATATATATATATATATATATATATATATATATATATATATATAGGGTGTGTGTATATGTATATTAAAGCAATTTGGTTTTCATCAAATAGAAGTGTACCAGTGGTCCATGTTTGCATAAATAGTGGTGCTAATAATCCCCCCAGATTTAATAATCTTCCATGCAGGACTAATCTAGTCCTACAAGGAAATGGCAGTTTAGGATGAGGACAGCAGCACACCATGCATATTAATGAAGGCACGCTACCTGACCTCCTAATCCTACATGGAGCGTGGACGAGTGCAGGGGGCATGTCTAAGAGCAGAGCTCTCAGAATAAACACACCCCTGCAAAGTAGAACAGCAGAAACTGTAAATAAATGAGCGAGACCACTCATAGGTATCCGCATATCCCCACCAACAGTCTCCATGTATTCAACAGCAACAGTACATATAAATAAAATGAAGAAACCCTTTTATTTATTTTTTTTAAAACCCCGAGTACAGCTAACCATAGGTGCACAGGTTTGCCCATCGCTTAGCCACAGTTAAAGCAGCGGAAAAGACTGAAGAGGATAACAAGAAATATATATGCAAATGAAGCAGCACAGCAATAGTGTAGTGGTTAGAGCATCAGCCTAACGAACAGGCATTCCCTGTTTGAGTCCCACTACAGCACATACCATTTTCCAAGTGAAATCTGTATATAAACATAAAACAACAATCCAATGAGTGCCACAACGGGGCAAATGCCTCCCTACTGAACGACCAAAGAGTTAATACCAAAATTAAAAATAGAGCAGGCAAACCAAATACTGATGCTGTAAGTAGTAAGCAGTCCCACATATAGTCAATCTGGTATGCACACAAAACACAGGCTCCGATAATCCAAAGAAAAAAGCTTTTATTCACAACGGAAACGGTATTAACTCTTTGGTCGTTCAATAGGGAGGCATTTGCCCTGTTGTGGCACTCATTGGATTGTTGTTTTTTGGTTCTTTATTGCCAGTGCACTAACGGGGACATGACTGACGCTACTGAAGCTGTAACAGCTATTGAGCTTCCGTACACTCTTAAACAGCCAGAGATGACGAGAGATTTCGTGCGTCTAGCTATAGAAAAGTTCCAGGAAATGGTTGCCTCAGTTTACAACCCACTAACACTCTATCACGCGGAATTCGATGTACAAGATGAAGGAAGAGAGGAGCTCGTGGATCGAGAAGCGTTGAGGAGTTCACTTGAGAGACTTGAAGGGGATTTATTTAAATTAAAATGCATGCAGACGCAAAGACAACACTTTGACGTTTGCTTGCAGCGGAAGATAATACCGAGAGGGTTAAGGGTGTTGAAGATGCCAACAACTGGCACCCTCTACCCGGAGCTTTTATACAAATGGCAGAAATTAAATATTCAGGTAAGCCTGAGTTACATGGAACTGCTAAATGACTTTTTCAAACCTTTGGAAGATTCTTTAAAAAGTGCAGTTATTAAAAAGCAGTGTGATTTGTTTGAACGTTTTCCTGACAAGATTTTAAATGAACATTTCGATAGACTGCTAGATAGCGTTTCCCAATATGAGAAACGCTTATTGGATCAGAAAAGATTCAAACTTAACAGAGACATACAGGATTTTCATAAAGGGAATATTTTCACTTGGCCGAGATACGAGGGCAGAAGCGCTGCTGCCTCTATGGGACTTTCTAATAGAGACGATTATGTTACTAATAACCCTGTCTTATGTTATGTACCTGTTACAGTGTGCAGTAGTGGAGCTGCCACAGTGGATAGGAATGTAGATGGCGTTCACACTGTTAGCAATAACACTGAAGCATACAATGAATCAATGACTGTGACTAATAGTGTTAGTAGCAACAGAAATGGATGTGTTGCTAATGAAGAGATGATTAACGTCATCTCACCAGCTCAGTCGGCGAATATTGTTGAAGCTGATAAGAACAGTGCTTTACTAGTAGCCAATAGAGGAAATAATAATGCTGATGAGGCTATAGTTCGTAAGAAAACTTTTGAAGGGAATATGGTGAGAAATACTAGAGGCAGGAACCATAAGACTGTTGATGATTGTTTAGTTGAGGTTCATAATTTTGATATGGCGCACCCTTTCCCCATCAGAGTAGACAGACAAGAGGGGAGGATGCGTTCAGCAAGCAGGGGAAGGCAGAAGAGGAAACATTCTGCAGAGAGATATACCAACCACAATATAAAGAAGATGTGGGAAGGGAGGGCGAACAATTAGTTTTTAATATTTCTAAACGTACTTTGACAACAGATGAAATGATTGTGTTAAACAAAGGTTTATCCTTTATTCCTACTAGGACTAGTAATTATGAAGAAACGATAAGAGATTTTAAGCTTTTTACTCGCAATTTATCTTTAAAGATATTTTTTAATGGTCAAAACTCTCAACTGAGAAAGGAGTATAAGAAGCCCAGTGTCTTTGTACCTCCATTACATCCCTTATTGGCTACATATAGTAAGCTGGTAGAGAATGAATTGTTTAAGATGTATGAGAATGAAACTAATAAGACTACTAGGAATAGACAGAATTAGTCTTATAAACAGAGGGCCTCGTTGAAGAATCTTATGAATGACCAGTCACTGACTATCAGACCTGTGGATAAGGGGGGTGGGGTAGTACTGATGGATAGGGAACAATATGGCAATGGAATGAGACTGATGCTGACAGATGATATACACTACATGCACATTGAGCAGGATATGATAGATAGTATTGTGCACAGGATTCAACATAATTGACAAGATTTATATAAAGCCAATATCATTGATTTCCAACTATATGAGTATATGTGTATAGAGTACCCGTTAGTACCTATCCTTCATGGACTTCCCAAAATCCATAAAAACTTGGAAAATCCCCCGTATAGACCAATAGTGGCTGGTAGAGGGTGGTCCACAGAACCACTATCTATTTATGTGGAAAATCAACTTAGACCCTTAGTGGACAAGAACGTATACATCCTAAGAGATACCAAACAATTCCTTATAGATTTAAATGAGTCTTTAAGTGACGCATCACTAGAAAATGAATATATGTTCGTCACCATGGACGTGCAATCCCTGTTCACAGTTATTCCCAACACAGAGGGTATAGTGATGGTGAGTGATTATTTGAAACGTAGCTCGGAGATGACTAACAGTAAGATTGAGTTAGTTATGTTTCTCCTGGAATTGATATTGGAATCCAATGTTTTTTACTTTGAGGGTGAATATTATTTACAGAGGGATGGCATAGCTATGGGCACTTCATGTGCCAATAGCTACGCTAACCTATTTATGGCTGAGTGGGAACATATTCATCTATTTAGTTTGGAACTGTACAAGAAATATGTGCCGTTCTTTAGACGTTTTGTGGATGATTTGTTCCTGATTTGGACTGGTACCTTAAGTGATTTGAAATTATTAATTGATGATATGAACTCCAGTAGTGAGTATCTCAAGTTCACATATGAATGGTCAGGAACTAGGTTACCATTCCTAGATGTATATGTAGAAAGATTATCTAATGGTATGGTTAACACAGGAGTATACAGAAAGGGCTGTCGCAAGAATTCCCTTTTACATAAGACCAGTATGCATCCGGGTTATGTCTATCAAAATATAGTGAAAGGACAAGCAATGCGAATATCTAGATATAAACCTACTATGGTAGGATACGAACAAGAGTTGAATGATTTAAAAGATAGATTCTTAACAAGAGGATACTCTGCACATGATATTTCTAGAGGATTTCTTGATATGAACAGATTAAGAGAGAATAGAGACGCACCTTATTTCGATAGCATCCGGGTACTGGAGAGAGAGAAGACCATAGAGGCACATACAGAGAGTAGTGGCTATGGTGTTGATAGGGGGTTGGCATGTTCCATATATTTTACTAGTGATGTAGGGAACATTAAAGATGTGATTAGAGGATACTGGGATGTTTTAACTGTAGATCATACACTTAAAGATATTGTTGGTGACGCACGCATTTATAGGAATAAGAAAAATTTAAGAAGGTTACTATGTTACCCATCAGAACGAAGACACAGTGACAATCCGTTAGGATATGGTACAATGAAGTGCAATAAGTGTAATTTCTGTAATTATATAACCACAGATAACATGTTTATACACCCAATAACCCTAAGAGAATATCAGTTTAAAGTGAGGGGTACTTGTTTGTCGACCAATGTCATTTATCTAGCTTCCTGCATAGAATGTGATGCATTCTATGTTGGTAAAACAAACAGAAAGCTAAGGGATCGAATAAGGGAGCATATATATAACATCAGGGTTGGTATGAAGACCAATGCATTGGCGAGACATGTAATGGAAAGAGGGCATAAACACACCTTTCAGTTTTTAATAATGGAACAAATTATACCAGGACCAAGAGGGGGTGACATTAGGACATTCACTGAAACAAGGGAAGCAAATTGGATTATTAGATTGAAGTCTGACACCCCACCTGGCCTGAATGCTATGGTTTCAGTTAAACCATTTTTAAAATCTAGGAAATTGCCTAGATAATTTTATTAGCATTTGTATTGCTTTTATTTTATGTTTTTTAGTTATTAGTTTTCATATGTATGTAATGACACATTATCAATTATTAGTTTAGTATTTGTATAAGTAGATAGTTTTGTATATAAATATATTAAATTATTAAGATGCATTATATATCTTTAAATTTTGATAATTGAATGCTTTTCCCGCCCAAATAATATATTTAAACTGTTTGTGTAATAATTGACTGATAGGTCTGAAGAAGCCATATAGGTGAAAGCGCTTACCTGCAGTTACTTTCCGTTGTGAATAAAAGCTTTTTTCTTTGGATTATCGGAGCCTGTGTTTTGTGTGCATACCAGATTGACTATATGTGGGACTGCTTACTACTTACAGCGTCAGTATTTGGTTTGCCTGCTCTATTTTTAATTTTGGTATTTTCTGTATATAAACATATTTTACATCTTTTTGCTGTATAACCTACATAATAACATTTAAATGTGATCTGGAGTACTGCATTAAATGCACATGTGAAGTGTCAGTGTCATAATGAATAAGGCACTAGTAAGCAGGTTTAAGCACAAATAAACAGTAGTAAGTATATATAAACAACAGTAAGCATGTTTAAGTGCATTTGTGTGGGGGTAAGCATTGCATACACAGATTAAGCAAAGTAGATGCTAACTGAGTGTAAGAAACTGTAACCGGAGGTTAGCAGTGCTTACCGTCACTCAAACCTGCTTACAACTGCTTTAAAGTGCCTTAATCACTCTGTACCCAATGGGCCATGTTCTGCCCAACAACAAAATAAACTACCTCTGCAAGGCTAGAACTCAGGACCCTGTACATTGTAGTCACAGTGGTTAACCACTAAGCCATCACAGCAATAGACATGAACGAGGTATCAGCGAACTAATCCTCACCACAGAAAAAATCAAACCAAACGTGAACTGAATCTATGTACAGTGTGAAGTGGTATAACCTGCTACATAACATAAATATGTGAACTGGAGTACTGCAGTAAGCATAGATGTGAGGTGTTATTGTAATAAAGTGTAGAAGTACCCAGGTCCCCATACAGTGTATGTACACATAAATCACGGATACCAGACACATGTATAACCTGTAATGAATAATAAATCGCTGCCAAAATGCACATATAGTGTTAATTAACTATTAAGCAATGCTAACTGCAGCACAGCTCAACTTAGTAAGAGTAAGCAATGTGTAGGGGAGCCAATCCAATCTGCCCAAAGGTATATCCCTTTAAGCACTGCCAACCTTAGGTAAGCAGGTGTGCCCATAGCTTAGCCTTTTCAAACCTGGCCAATCATGGAAAAGTGCAGGTAATTGGCCATATTTAAACAACACAGGTGGGAATACGTTCCATAACTGGTTGTAGCTTCCTACTGCAGGCAGAATGGCTGGTGTGGGTGAAGGCACTCATTTTAGAGCCCAGCGCTGGGGTATCCAGGCGTCAAAAATCATGGTATGGCTCCTGGTAAAACAACATGAGGAGAGACTACTGCAGGGCCAGTACCAGGGCTCACAGTATAAAATTGAGGCCTGGGACAGTCTCACCCAAGACCTCACCAGTGCCATAGGTATCCCCCAGACTAGTGAGCAGGTCAGGCACCACCATGCTGACCTGAAATGGCAGAGAGGGGATGTACTGGAACAGTGGATCCAAGAGTCTCGGCAGATGGTTAATGTCCCAGTACTGAGTAAGTACTCATTCTACTAAGTAGTTAAGAATTGCCTAGCTTGTGTATACTATGGATAGGTATGGCTAAATATTACTGTATTTCTCGGACAGCTGCAGATGAGTGGGCTGCGAACCAGCAAGCCCATGATGCTAGGCTGCAAAAGCTGTGTCGCGAGGCATGTTAGTAATTAATCTGCATGTACTGTCGTAACAAATAAATATAAGAGCCTTAGAAAGTTTTGTACCAGTAGAATTAAATGTGTAATAGTCTGTGAATAAAGGTATAACCCCTGGAGTGCTTCTGTTTACTCTTCTGTCATATGTTGGTGAACTGTTGCATACTAAAAATAGTACTGTTGTATTTTAAGCAGTGTCACCCACACTGTGGTATGCAGATAAAATGTGTATGAAGTCCTGCATAACAATGTTGGAAGTGCCAAGAGGTCAGTCATATTGTACAAGTGAGGGAGACTTAGATAGAAAACAGTAGAAAGCTTTACATTAATCCCCTGGTAACACAGTGTACTGTGATGGTAGCTATAATTTTCTGTCACACACAGCAAGGGTTTGAATCCTGGGAGTGCTACTAAGTTGTATGCATAATCATACCCCACAACTGTGCAGATTTTGTTACAATGTTCAGATAGAAAGCTGTATGCATAATTACACCCAACAACTGTACAGAATTTGCTAGAATGTTCAAATTGAAAGTTGTATGCATATTCATACCCCACAACTGTTCCAATATGTCCAGCATGTCCAGATAAATGGCCCATATCATCAGACTGGTACCCCGTCCACCTGACAAATCAGTGTGATGATCCAAGAAATGTAGGCAGCCATTAATGACATCTAACTGATAGTCAAATGTGTACATAGTCACAGAATGTATATGAAAACAAACTTGTCATTCTAGCTCCTCACCCAAAGTGTATGACAGCAGTTCTGAACGTATGTTGCATTAACACCTGCATCTTGTCATGCCTGTATGTAAGACACAGGTCACATATATAATAATCTATAAACATACCAGTGTACAATATAAGGCCATTGGGTAGTGTAATAATACATGTAAGGGAAGGATCACTGCAGTGACTAAGAATGTGAAAATTACAAGGATATATTAGTTGTTAATTGAACTCTCTCTCTCTCTCACCCCTACCATATGTGCAAAATATCTCAATGACACTCCTCATTTGGTATGTGTACACTCCAAACATTTGTTGGGACATATGTCCTAATGGTTAATAAATATTCACATTTTTTTTATGCATGTGCCATGTTACAATACACCCATATTGGTGATCTGTTGCCATCAATGAAACCTGCATGCTCTTGTAATGGCAACTGTTGTTCCATATATGCATGTGTTCTGCTTGCTCTGCAACTGTGTTAAATCTGGTGTTTTGGGTTAATGGGAATACCTAAGCATGCTGTTATAACTAATCCTGAATGCTGTTGACTGTTACTAACCCATATCTGTCATAAACCTGCTACAACATATCCTGTATGGGAAGGCCGGTCCCAGCGGACCCACCTGTTCCACCTCAGCTGGCCATGGCACCGGGCACCAGTACATCTGGGGCCCAGCCTGGGACCTCCTCCTCCTTGGGCCCTGCAACACCTATAGGTGGAACTGCTGCAGGGGATGGGGCTTACCCCCCACTTAGAGCGGGTGTGGAGGGAACCTGTCACCCATCAACAGGTCCAGTCCGTGGTGCGTAGGGAGCTCAATCTGGAGTATCGAGATCAGCTACGCCAGCTTGAGGGCTGAATGGCACTATTAGAGGGTGAGCTTGCCTCTCCTACACAGCCCCCAGCACAACCATCTTTGGGGCAGTGAAGGTGCAGTGGTGACTGCCCATGGGTGGGGACCTCAGTCCCACTGTTTCCAGTTGGGGGCTCATGGGCTTGCAACTTCCAAACACCCCTCCCCATCCAAGGTGTTTACCCCCCACATGTGTCATATACTGGCCCTGTATGCATCTTGTCTTGTCTGTTAACCTACCCAACCTACCTCCCCAAATATAATAGCAAAAGAAAGTGGTGGAACCAAAAGAGCCCCAAAATGTAAATGTATAAATAGAAATAAGGCACTTTGGCTGGAGGTAAAAACACTTTAATACAAATAAAATAAATACTGCAGATAGGTAAGCACTTTCGAGGCAACCATCTTCTTCAGATCTAAATACAAACTGATAAAAATCCAGGATTTAAATACAAGCACTAACCAATAAAAACAAAGCTTAGGAATACATCATAAAATTCAATGTGGTAGACCTCTTCTCTTCAAAAGAGGTTTAAATAACTTAGTTTTTAATTTATCCTTAGTTACTCTTACTGTTGAAGAACTTTCAATGTTGAATAAGGGTCCCTCCTTTGTTCCAGCCTGCAATATGAATACTGTTTTAGATCTTAATGTCTTTGCAAGGAATATAATGCTTAAAACTATATATGATGGTAGTACTTGTGGAGTTGATAATCTTCATAATTTAAGAAAACCGAGTTGTTTTGTTCCTAATAATTCTCCAGCCATGGATGCATTTATTAAGATGTGTGAGAGTGATCTTAGGAAAGTGACTAGTGAGAAAATGAAGGGCAATTTCTACAACTTGACTACTACAGACGATAAAGCCCTGCGTACGTTAACTAAGGCTGAATACTTGACTATTAGACCAGTTGACAAGGGCGGTAGGATAGTTATCCTTGACACAATGGACTATTTGGATAGAATGCACAAGATGTTACATGATGGCATTGTATATATAAATCTACATCATTAGTAGATTGAATTTTTATATGTATGACCTACTTATGACTGACCAGCTTGATTATTCTTTGTACACCTTCTTTAGTGTAGAACATCCTACCATGCCAGTCATTTATGGTTTGCCGAAAGTGCACAAAGATCCATTAAATCCTCTGCTTAGACACATTGTCTCAGGAAGGGCCTGGCTTACAGAACCTATGTCGATCTATGTTGAAAAACAGCTAAGATGTGTTTTGAACAAAATGCCTACTGTCCTAAGGACAGTAAGTAATTTCTGGGGCATCTCTTTATTTGGGCCGAGTCTAGACAGCATACAGCTATCAGTGAAGTTATTTTTGCAACTTTGGATGTGAACTCATTATTCATGGTCATTCCTAATAAAGAGGGAGTAGAGAATGTTAGAAGATTTCTAACCAAAGAAAGTGATTTTTCTAATACTAAAGTGAATATGATTTGGGCATTACTTGATTTGATATTAGAGAACATTTTTTTTCTATTTGAGAATGAATTCTTCCTTCAGAAAGTAGGAGTTGCTATGGACACAGCATGTGCTAACACTTATGCCAACATTGTGCTGGCCCAATGGGAGGAAGAGATGGTATTCATCAGGGGCAGCTATTGGCATTGGACTGCCGGACTGCAGCCCCCTCAACTAAAAAAAAGAAAAAGTACCTTTTTGTGTATGTGTAGACAGACTGAAATACTTATTTTTTGGTTTACTTCGTTCCGAGTCCGTGACTCGGCAAGTACGCACATGCGCACTTTAACCGCCTCGGGTTGCGGCGGTTTTAAATAAAGATTTTTTTTTTGTTTTTGTTGCAGCCCGGTGAAGTAATTAAGGCATCATTGTGATGCCCAGCAGTCTATGCAGTTCCAAACCGCATAGAATTGTAAGGGGCTCAGACTGCGACGTCCGCAGGCACGTACATGATGTGCTTGGGCTATGCTGCTGATTGGTTGTCGCTCTCTTCCCGGGCTTTATGTGCTGGGAAAAGAGCGAGAATCAATCAAACAGTTTCAGTTGTGGACTGAATCGATTCGTACAAGGGAAGGATTTACCTGGATCTGGATTTATCATTAATTTGCCATTGGCATTGGATTTTTATTTATTTATTTATTTTTTGGGGGGGCGACTTTATTTTGTCAGCTGTGAATGTGCTGAAGAACAGAAGAAGAACCGAAGAAAGAAGTAGTAGAAGAAAGAAAGAAGTTAGAAGAAGAAGAAGAACAGTGTAGAGAGTTTTCTTCTTGGTGGTATGTATAATGTATATTATTTTTTAATTATTTTTTATTATTATTTTTTATTGTCTCAGCCTCAGCCAGAGTTGCAAAAAAGCTGCATTTTTAACACACACTCTTGATTTTTTTCAGCCACTGGCATCTTAAACAACTTTAGTTTTTCCAAAAAATGCCAAAAAAGTTCTAGCAAAGAAATGTCACAACACAGAACTTTTAACATTTAATGTATAATTAGGAACTACAGAAAGACATGATAAAAGAATTTAACATGCAATAACATGATTTCTTAAGTAACTAGATAGGACTCCTGAATATATATTTGAATTTTTCCTTAAAAACAACATAGTCTTGGAGATAACCTATGTGCAGTTCTTTTAGTATTAAGTCTGAAAGTCTGAAAGCAGAGGTGACGCCTGAAGCTTAGTTTAAGATGCCTTTTCTTTTTTGCTGACATTGTGAAGAATTTATGAAAAAGACTACTTGAGGAGATGGTAAAGTTAGAGAGGGAAATTTGAAATGTTCTAGACAGATTTAGGGCAATTTAAGAGGTGTATGGAGGAAAGAAAGTCTACACAGAAAAGCAGCTTAGGTGAGGCAATGATCAGATTAGGAAGGTCATGTGGACGTTATATGCTGCTAAATTAAATGATTCTGCTGTACATCTGTAAGAGAAATCTTTAGTTACTATTACATCATAGTATTATTAGATGCACATGTCATCACTAGGAGCTGAAGCTAGACAATCAGGAGTCCTGGTGCCATTCACATAGCTTTCACTGTCATGTCTCAGACACTCATTCTAGTGATGCTGTGAAAAAAGAATCCTGCCTAGGGACTGAAACATCAGCCAATCACAGACTTGAACAACTTCCTTTTCTGATCATAGCAACTTTCCTTGATAGTATATATATATATATATATATATATATATATATATATATATATATATATATATATATCTATAATAGAGAGAGAGAGAGAGAGTTAACATGCCATGAATTGAGTTGCAGTTTTGGCAATGCCAGTCTGCTGGGCTGTTTATATGAAAGGAAGAGGGCTGTCTCAATAAGAACTGGATTTTTATATATAGATGCTGTTGCTAATGTCAGCCTTTCTTTTTGACTTTGTGCCAACTGTCCCAGTTTATACAAGAGCAATTTTTAGTACTGTTTATATGTTCCCCCAATATATTTGGCCTTGTCCAGATTTATTGCATTAACAGGTTGAGAGGTACATGCAAATAAATTGCTTTATAGAATTAGGCATAGCCAAACCTCTCAACTGTCCCTGATTTTGGCTCAAAATGTTGTTCTTCCCCTAATGATCCCTCCGCAAAATAGCAATTTTGGAAGAAAACATGGAGGGTTTATAATTAAGAAATAACTGTAATAATCAGATTACTTTTATTTCAGAAATGCATGTAGATTATTTTATTTTGTCAGCTGCTCAAGTTAGCAGTACTAATAGTAAAGTGTCCCTTCTTTGACAGGTTCCCAGCTGTATTGTGTTGCTATTTTATATTTTTACATCACATTGTTGGTCCATTTTTCATAAAATTGTGTTTTTTTGGCAAATTAGTGACAAATAATTAAAGACTGAAGTTAGAAAATAATGACAGACATTTGAGTTTCAGATTTCATACCATTCAGAAAATTCATACTAATGCAAGACCTCTATTAGCTTTCTAAGTTTATAAGAGCAATATTTTTTTTCAATAATAAATCTTTATTCTTTTCCAGTTGTTAATACAATACTACAACATATATACATTATATACATGAATGCTTCCAACAGTTGCATAAGATCATTATACATTGAGATAAAATTCTGAAAAGAGTATTAAAAAATCTAGTTTCAATATACAGGCTTATCGATACTAACCTCCATATTAAGTATGTACTTCCCGGGGGAAAGTGGATTGGAACGTTAAGCTAACACAATGTTAAAGATTTGCTCCCATATTTTTGTATTATTTATATTTTTCTTATGATCTTTAATTAGTAATTTATGTGCTAAAATATGTTTTATCGCTACACTTTTAAAGTTTTCCAATGAAGTCTGAGATGGATTCAGCCAATTTGTAGCTATATAAAGCTTCATTAACAAGAAAATATTTATGAGTATGATCATTTGGGATCTGTCCAAGTTATTCGGAGGAATATGAAGAATCATAAACTCCCAAGAAAGTGTGGACTGTTGATAACCCATTTTTTGTAATTGAATTTTTAAAGAATTCCAAAGTTTGAATATACATTTACAGCTCCAGAACATGTGTAAAAGGTCAGCCGTTTGATCGATACAATATGGACATTTAGGTGAATTTTTAGAGTTGAATTTATGCAGACCGAGATGAGTGTAATAAGCGTTGTTAAATATCATCAGCTGAGTAAATAATAGCTTTTGAAGAGATACTGATTTTAAGGTTAAGTTAATTGCTTTCAATATTTTATTATCATCAATCGGTAATAATTTATCCTTCCAGTATTTTGATAAGAGTATTTGGTTTTTATATTTCACATCTTTTACCAAATTATATGAAGCCGTTATATATTTTGAGTCCTGCATAAGAGTTTGCCATAAGTTTGAACAAATGGTTAAGTCTTCTTCTTTAATTTTGAAATTACTAAAATAACTTATGGAAAGATCCTTTAATTGTCTCATTATAATTAAATAAGAGTTAGGAAGGCTCATCTCTCTTAACATGTCATGTATTGAGATACCAAGATAAGGATATAAATCAAGTATGATTAGATCAACTATAAGTCAAAATTTTTTAAGATCTATCAATTGATTACCGATTTTCAAATTTGGATTCTTGTGAAATGGTTGGAAAGTCATCATATATTGTAAGAGATTTAATGATTAAACAGGTTTTGTATTGCTATTATATATAATCTAATATGTTCCATCAAAGCGTACACTTTAAAGGTATCTTTATTTAAAAAAGGTAATGCCTTAAAATTAATACCCAATCTAACAGCATGTTTATAATTCAGAACCAACCACTTGGGTGACCATTTAGTACTGGACATGTCGAAGTTAACCACTCTTAGAATTCTATTAGCATTTATTATTAAATAATATGCTTCAAAATTCAGTAAGTCTAAACCACCCTTATTTTTCTGAGTCATCAATTTGTCATAAGATATTCTAGTTTTTCTAGGTTCCCATACAAATCTGCCTAATTCCGTATGAATTTGTTTAAAGAATTTCCTAGAAATTGAGACTTGAGTAGCTCGAAAAATATATAATATTCTGGGGAGTACATTCATTTTAATAATTGAAACCTTTGCCATTATTGGTAATTTCAGATTATTCCATCTTTTTAAATCAGACAATATATGATCCCAAATTAGCTTAACATTGTTCGCATAAAAGTCTCTATTATCTGTTGAAAAAACAATACCCAAATATTTTATTTTTTCTTCGGATTTTAACTGACCTACCAATGGTAAAAGCGAAAAAGGTTTAGGCGTCTTTAAAAGAAATAAATTGTTTTTTTTTTTTAATTTATTTTGTAATTAGATATTTCTGCAAAATCTTCCACTGCTTTTAGTATTTTCTTGGTATCTGAAACAGGCGTCGTACAGTAAATATTAAGATCATCAGCAAAAGCAGCCATGGATATTTTAGTACCATATATTATTGGGGCATTATGATATGTATTTTGCTTAATATGTAGAAATAGTGGTTTTTAATATAAATTGAATAATATAGGAGATAGCGAACATCCTTGACGGGTACCATTCTTAATTTGTATTCTTTTTGAGAAATTTGTATTAATGTATAGAGTTGTATAGGGATTATTATATAATTTTTTTAATGTTAAAATAAAGTCTTGGGGTATATTGAAATATAGTAAAATATCAAACAAAAATTTTAAATTAACTCTATCGAAAGCTTTTTGTGCATCAATTATGAGTGCGTAAACATTAAGATTTCTATGAGTGGCATAAGAAATTAGTGTATGAAGTGATAACGTATTATCAGTAGTTTGTCTGCCATTTATAAAACCAGCTTGTTCATTAGATATTATTAGGTTTATTACCTTCTTCATTCTGTTAGCTAAAATAGATGTCATAATTTTCATGTCTATATTTAAAAGTGAAATAGGCCTATAGTTATCCGGGTTTTGAAGATCTGCATTCTCTTTAGGTATAAGAATTGTTCTTGAAGCATTAAAGTGCGGATCATTAATTTTATTATTAATTATATAATTAAATACATGTAGAAGTATTTTACCTAATATATCACAAAAAGTTTTGTAAAATTCAGTAGTCAAACCATCCGGTCCTGGAGCTTTATGTGGCTTCAAATTATTAATTGTATCTGTTATCTATTCAGAGGAAATTGGTTTAATTAAACTCTCATGAGACTCATCACCAATTTTCGGAAAGATAATCTTCTGCAGAAAATCATTATTAATTTTATTTGTAAGTAATCCCTGATGCTCGCCATAGATTTGAGAGAATATTAATTCAAAGGTATTCATAACGTCTTCAGTATTGGTATATCTTTTATTATTAAACTGTATTTCAGGAATTTGAGAAGGTATTTTCGATTGATTAATGATACGAGCTAGTGCTTTTGATGGGGTCTGAATATGATTAGCATATTTTACCAGTATTTTCTGTTTATAAAATGACAATTTACTATTATGTAATAAAAAAAGATCCTTTTGACATTTTAATAACTCCGTTTCAGTTTGTTTGTTATAGTTCCCAATTAACTCCTGATCTAATAGCTTAATTTTAGATTCCAGTTCTTGTATGTCTCTAGTTTGTATTTTTTTATAATAAGTAGCCTTTTGAAGAAAGATTCCTCTTATTTGTGCTTTGGTCGTTACCCATTCTATATCAGATGGATGTCGGTGTTTGGAGAGATTAAGTAGTAGAAGATTGAAGGTCTCTTGAACTTCTTTAGTTATATCTTCTTTATTTAATAAATTTGGATTTAGAGACCAATTATAACCTCTATGACGCATACTATTTCTAGTGTCTTTGTTAAAAGTTAATGTGATTCTAGAATGATCCGATAAGTGTCGAGCTTGTATAGATACACAGGGATCTAAACTAATTAGTACGTCTGAAATTAAGAAAAAAATCAATCCTAGACCACATTTTATGACAACTTGAATAAAATGTGAAGTTATTTGAATTTATTTGATTGTTTGTGTATTTAAATGGGTCATATAATTTAAAATCTGTTTTAAGTTCCTTTAATGCTATTACTGCTTGATTATTAAAGGACCTGTGTGAACTTGATTTATCCAATTTGGGATCTTGGTATGTATTCCAATCACCTCCTATTATTATATAACAATTATTATATTGATTCAGGATAAAATAAAGTGATGCTATAAAAAGTTGTTGATTGGTACACGGGGCATATATATTAAGAAGTAGCACAGGTTTATCATAAAGTGTAGATGAAAGAATCACATAACACCATCTTCCCTCTTTGTCTATTTTAAAATCTAGAATTTTCTCTTGATACTGATTTTTAATAATAATAGTCACTCCTGCACTATTAGTTGTCCCTTCTGAAGCTACAACCTCTCTAATCCATTTCTTATCCTTAAGAACAGCCCATTGGTCATTGGTCAAGTGGGTTTCTTGTAATAAAATAAAATATGCCTTTGACTGGAGAAATAAATGAAGAAATAATTTCCTTTTTTTCAAGTTCTGGAGCCCTTTAGTATTCCATGAATCTATTATCCACATACTAAGATCTTTAATTCATTTAAGGATACTTTAAAATTGAGAAACAGTACTAAATTCAAGTATAATAGCACAATATATATTGTCTGGAAGCAATCTTGACATCCCATCCCTAACCAGTGCCTATCCACTATTCCCCTGGACCAGGACATACATAGGTTTTTTACAATGTTAAAACTTTTATGGGTAAATAACCTTACTAAATATCTATTCTTTATCTTGCAAAATATAACATCAAAAGCATGCAAAAAACCTATAAAAGCTACATCTAACTCTACAAAGCCTAACCAAAACATTCCCTAATAAACACTGATAAATATCCACAGCTCTTGAACAAACCGTTTAGTTAAACCTATCAAGTAAATGGCCTTAACTACACTTATAGTTACTGTCTACCTCACTAATAGTTCTCATATATTATTACTTGTTTCATTAAGTTATCTAACAACCGTATTTAAATCTAAAGTAATCAAGTATGTGACACTACCCCTATTAAACAGTAGAATTATTAAACAGTAGAATTATTAAATTAAAGATAATTCACCATATGTACTGTCAGTTAGAAAAGAGAAAAAAGAACTACAGAGAAAGTGAATGCTTAACATTTAAGTATAATATTAGATCTGACTTTGTTTATATAGCCTAAATTATCTAGAATTATAATGTCTGCAAATAAGGTGAATAAAAATAGAACTCTAACTTCACTTTACTGGCTAATATAGTTAAATTTATAAAATGATGACTGAGTAACACAATCCTCAAAATAGTAGGAACCACATGCCAGTATATAAGCAAGATAACCTTCACATTCCTAGAGAACCCACAATGTAATGCCTTATGGTCTCTTTACCTACTAATTATCCCAACACTAAATCCCCTTATTATCTAACCATTTGCAGTATTAAAACACATCAGCAATAAAAGAAAAACAAATAATAAAATATGCTACAAGGTTATCAACACATCAACATTCAGCATAATATACCTAAGGAAAAAGAATAACTATGGTAAAGCTGTATTACTTCTAAACAATCAGTTAATTAACACATTTTACGCTACTACATTATTAATTCAATTGTATTCATACCTGAATGATTTCACAGTTCCCTTTAGACCAGTAACACATTTTACATACTTAAAGTGTCCACGAATGCTCGTATTACAGTCCAAATAACTTTCCCTTCTTCAACAGAGACTTTTCTGCTTCCTGAGCTTGTAATCCTGTCTTCGAGTTCGCGACGGGGGAACCATTAAACGGACAGACTTCCGGATGCGCCACTTCGAAAACGGACCCTCAGCAGCACCCGAAGGACTTCCTGTTGCTTCACGAAGGGGCTCAGTTCATAAGAGCCATAAAAGTTCGGAAAATCTTCGTAGACGAACTGGAGCTGCAAAAAGAAACTAAATAAACATTTACCAAGGGGCCTAGTGAAGAAAAGAGAGCAAACAAAGGATTTTAAAGCCTCGAGACATAGTAACAATGGAATCCCAGCATCCATGTTGCTGCAAACGGACTGGATGGCCAGATCAAGCTTCCGAAGCTGGAAGAGACTTGAAAATCTTCAGAAAGGTAACTTTTGCTTCTTTTTTGTAGATATGGAGTATTTGGAGCCATCGACTGTAAAAATTAATGTGTTAGGGTATTTCATTTGAAATTTGATATTCTTTTCAATGAGGAACTTGCAGTATGGAGATAATGCTTGTCTAGCTTGCCTTATTTGCAATGGTAAATCCTGGGCCATGGAAACTTTATTATTGTGCCACATAGTATAACCTCCATTTTTTTTAACAGTTAAAATTATTTTGTTTATGTCCTGGTAGTTGAGTATTTTGACGTATACTGGTCTAGGTATGTTTGAGGCTTGTGCTTCTCTGAGAGCTCTATGAGCTCTTTCTATAACTATCTGTTTAGCTATATCAGAGTCATTGAACAATATTTCAAGTATTTGTGTAATGGTTGAAGTTAAATCATTGTATTGGATAGATTCTGGAATTCCTCTAATAATTATATTGTTCCTTCTGGATCGTGCCTCCAAGTCCAGAATTTTATTTTGCATAGACTGAATATCTAGGTCATGAATGCCTGTTTTTTTTTGCAAGCAGTGTTATTCTGTCCTCATTTTCAGATATTCTGGCTTCTGATTTATCCATCCTTTCGAGACTTTGACTGCTTGTGGTTTAAAAGATTGTACCTGGTTTGATAGTTCTTTCAAAGCTTCTTGGATGGGTAACAAAGCAGTTTTAATATCTTCCATATTAGCCAGTTGATCCGGTTTATTTTTCATTCCAGCTTTTAAAAGTCCCTGCTGTTTTGTAATCTTCTGTCTTTTTGAAGTTAAATCTTTTTCTGGTGACTGACGTTCTGATCATTTGTTTTTTGTTGCTGTTTCCATACTTTTGTCTTCTTTTGACATTGTGGAGCGAAGCAGAACTTTAGTATAACTGAATGGTAAATATCCAAGGTTGCTACTCAGACAGTTCCTTTGTTTAGTACTCTGTTCAGAGTCAGTCAGTCAATCAGATCCAATCCTGTTAATTTGTTTAATTCCCTCAAGTTCCTTCACCTCTCAAGCGATATTTAATTGTAGTGGTTTAATTTTAGCCAATAATTAATGTGGAAAAGCTTGTAGTATATCCTCAGGGTTAGATTTTTTCCGAGTATTTGAAGAGCTGTAGATATGTAGTGTCTACAGAATGGCGGCCATCTTTGAATCTATAAGACCAATATTTAAAAAATTGTCCTTATTTTTGGGACTTTGTCCCATTTCTTTGTATGGTTTGTCCAAATTCCTTGCTCTGAGGTTGAGAGGTATGACAAATGTGTCAGGGCCATTACAAGTCAGCGAGACTTTTCAAACTGTGACATACTTGTTGCAGCCCACTCCCCCATGTAGTGACTCTGGATGAGTCGAAGCAAGGCAAGGAGTAGTTATGCAATGTAAATGTGCAGAGAATCCCACCCATCCAAGGCAGACACAAGTACTATAGTGGCTTTTCATCTGTGCTTGATTTTTACATAATGGTCTGGTTTCTGTCATATTTTTTGTACTGTTGATTTATGCTTATTACTCAAAGTGCCTGTTGCTCTGTGTTTAAGTAGCAATACTTTAATAACCATCAGGTAAGCTTGGCTGAGATTGCAAGATGCAAGTAAGCTTTAATAAGCATACTGTTAAAGAATTGCCAACATTGAAAGCCTTTCTGTTGCCATGTAGAGAATACTTAACTAGATAATGTATAAGCCTTGGGTATTGAAATGCATATGCCAGTATTTGTAATAAAGGACAGAATTACATTATTTTAAGAGTCTCATTACACTTGGAGACTTCCAGTCATCTCTGCAGGCTTTATCCGTAAACCGAATGTCAATTGCGTGGCCCATAACCTGTACAGTAATCCTTTTAAGCAATGTATCTTGAGCTTATTTCTTGTTTGCTTTTCATTTTTTACTTTGATCATGTTTTCCCCATGAAACAAGTAGATGTCAGGCAGCAGGTCTTTTTTTGGATAAGGAACGTTTTTACAAGTGGGGGCATCAGAGATTTCTACTTTCAGCATTTTACTTGTTACTTTAATAAAGCTGAATATAAATTATAATTAGAACTGCAGTGCAAGAAGTGGTTTGAGTTGAGTGCTGCTTGTTTTTCTTATACTTGATTTTGACTGGCATTCCATTAATGTATTTTAAAAAAAGTAATTTATTTTTTCATGCCTCACAACCTTTTTTGTTTCCATCTAGATATTAAGCTGCCATGCAGCCAATGCACTGAAATATTTTTATTCTTCTACACTTAATTTTGTCTTGATTGGACTCTCATAATGACGGTTTGGCACCCAGGGCAGTATATTTAGTTTTTGTGGTTTGCTACTACAGGTGTGTGTGTGGTAGGGAATACCTCAGGCTAGAACCCTGTACCTTGTATGTAGGTGTTAAAGACCTGAATTCCCTACCCACCACCATTTGTAAAAAAAGATTGCAGATTTTTGCCTCATATTTGATCTGATCAGTTCCTCATAATACCTGGGGTTTGTAAATATTGCAATGCTTGATATTTGATGGTGCAGTGGTAGCATTGTTGCCTCACAGCTGCAGGTTCTCAGGTTTGATTCTTTGCTGGGGTGTCACCTTTGTGGGGTTTGTATCTTCTCTCTGTGTTTGTGTGGGCTTGCTTTTGTGTCCTCCCATGTTGCAAAGACGTGTCTGCATTATTTCTTCCTGGGTCTCTGCTGAAATTTTTTTTTTGTTTCAAGTCAGACTGTCCTGATTAACAAATGTTAAATAAAATTGACAGGCATTTGAATTTCAGACTTCAGGTTTCTGAATGTTTAATTCCTTGCATATTTGATGGTGCAGTGGTAGTATTGTTGTCTCACAGCTGTAGGTTTTCTGGTGTGATTCTTGGCTGGGGTGCCTTCTGTGTGGAGTCTGCATCTCCTCCCTGTGTTTGTTTGGATTTACTCTGGTACCCTGTCATTTTACAAAGATGTGTCTGCAGTATTTCTCCCTGGGTCTCTGCTGAAAATTGTTTTTGTTCTGTCAGCAGTAAAATTGACAGGCATTTGAATTTCAGACTTAATGTTCTTCAGAAAATACATAGTAACACAACCGTAACACAGCCTTTTATTCTAGCAATTTTCTAAGTTTATAAGATGAATATTTGAAATTTGTCCCTATTTTTGGGACTGTATTCCCCCATTATTGGCTTCATCCAGGTTTTTTGTGCTAAGGTTGACAGCTATGGCAAGAACTGAATTCACTGAATATGTTTGAGGGCTGTATTCCCTCATTACTGGGTTTGTCCAGGTGTTTTGTACTAAGAGGTTGACAGCTATGGTGAGAACTGAATTCACTAAATGATAGCCATTTAAGTTTCAGTCTTCCTCTGTTTTACAAAGCAGCTGATTTGGCGTAGTGGTATGTTGCTCTGACTGTTTTGCACAGGGACCTTGGCAGTAAAATGTATGGTGGTAACACAGCATTTTATTCTAGCAACTTTCCAAGATTATACAAGCAATGTTTAATGTGTCCCTGGTTTTGGGCTTTTGATCCCCCCAATACATTTTGGCTTTTTCCAGTTTTCTTGTGCTGCGAAGTTGAGATGCAGTTGATTATTGAGTAGATTTTAGAAGGAGCTGAGAGCTGCAGGGGAACAGAAGTTTAGTGTTGCTTAAGTGAAGTTGGCTTACCTTTTTAATAGCACAACAGGTTGTGTACTTGCTTTTGATGCAGAAGGCTGTGGGTTCTACTCCCACAAGGGGTGGATGCTGCCGTACTGAGAATGTTCTCCTTTGTGAAGATACTAACTATGAGTCTGTTATCAGTTTGCCATCCATTTCCCCTTGCAATATTACTAGCTTATCATTTTTTTAATGTAATATAGGCAATTTATTCCTGAGGGGCAACAGACACTTTATTTTTCGAAGAAACCATGAAATATAAAGGTGTTTGCTAGCAGCAACCTCTTCATTAGTTACAGATTTCTTTAATGTGGAATTATTTAGATGACTTTTACTTCTTCAGAGATTGTGCATATTTACTGATAATGGACTGTAGAATTATGCATATTTACTGATAATGGACTGTAGAATTGTGCATATTTACTGATAATGGTGGACTGTAGAATTGTGCATATTTACTGATAATGGTGGACTGTAGAATTGTGCATATTTACTAATAATGGTGGACTGTGGAAGTCTGAGTAGACTTTTATGATAAATGTTCTGAACTGGGCAGTTTTGCCATTATGGGTGCATGCATTTTGTTTCATTGCTTACTGGAAAAATATTCAAAACAAATTTAAAACACCCTCTAACAACTGTACTGTATTGTACAAGGAATATAATTTAGTACAATGAGGAAGGTGTATCAAAGAGCACATGTATGTTTCATATGCAAGGGGCCTATGATTTGAAAACAGCCCAAAATTAATCTTTATCTGCCACTGGCAAACTGTATTTTCTTTGAATGTGGGTTTCAATGCTGTTTCAATGAATGTGAGTTTCAAGGGCAGAGAAGTTTTAATGCTAAGTTTTCATTGTGAGACTGCATTGCTTTGTTTAGCAGATGACTTAGTGTTTGTGCTGTAAAATACAAAATAAAACTTTCAAATGAAGTCCAGCTCATCATAGAAGTAAAGCAATATGCACATTAGTGTTTATGGTAAATGGAGTGAAATAGCCAAGTAGTGGTTCATTGGAATGGCTGCAGAGGCTCCATTCAACCATGATTTTGTCAGGGGGAAAGGGCAGCAAACTCAGACAGGCCCAGCTGAACTATACCTCCCAACTGTCCAGATTTTCAAAGAATGAATAGATTTTTGCTTTTTATTTTTGGTTTCTTCTTCATAAAATGTGTAGTTTTCTGGCAAATCATTTAGGAATTAAGTCACTAAATAATGATACACCGAGTTTCAGACTTCATAACCTTCAGAAAAATGCATGCTAACGTAAGAACTGTTATTCTATCAACTGTCTCAAGTTATACAAGAGCAATTTTTACTACTGTTTATATGTTCCCCCAATATATTTGGCCTTGTTCAGATTTAATGCATTAACAGGTTGAGAGGTACATGCAAATAAATTGCTTTATAGAATTAGGCATAGCCAACCTCTCAACTGTCCCTGATTTTGGCTCAAAATGTTTCTCTTCCCCCTAATAATCCCTCCGCAAAATAGCAATTTTGGAAGAAAACATGGAGGGTTTACAATTAAGAAATAACTGTAATAATCAAAGTTATAGATTACTTGAAATGCATGTAGATTCTTTTATTTTGTCAGCTGCTCAAATTAGCAGTACTAATATTAAAGTGTCCCTTCTTTGACAGGTTCCCAGCTGTATTGTGTGGCTATTTTATATTTTTGCATCACATTTTTGGTCCATTTTTCATAAAATTGTGTTTTTTTGGCAAATTAGTGACAAATCATTAAAGACTGAAGTTAGAAAATAATGACATACATTTGAGTTTCAGATTTTATACCCTTCAGAAAATTCATACTAATACAAGACCGATTCTATTATCTTTCTAAGTTTATTAGAGCAATATTTAAAAATTGTCCTTATTTTTGGGCCTTTGTCCCACTTCTGTGTATGGCTTTGTCCAGATTTCTTGCTCTGAGTTTGAGAGGTATGACAAATGTGTCAGGGCCATCACAGTCAGCCAGAGACATTTCAAATTGTGACATACTTGTTGCACCCCACTCCCCCATGTAGTGACTCTGGATGTGTCCAAGCAAGGCAAGGAGTAGTTCTGCAGTCTAAATGTGCGGTGTGTCCCCCCATCCAAGGTAGACACGAATACTACAGTGGCTTTTCATCTGTCCTTGATTTTGCAGAATGGTCTGGTTTCTGTCATATTTTTGTACTGTTGATTTATGCTTATTATTCAGATTTATGCTTATTACTCAGAAAGTGCCTGTTGCTCTGTGTTTAAGTAGCAATGCTTTAATGACCATAAGGTAAGCTTGTCTGGGATCTTAAGATGCAAGTAAGCTTTAATAAGCATACTGTTAAAGAATTGCCAACATTGAAAACCTTTCTGTTGTTGCCATGCAGAGAATACTTGACTAGATAATGTATAAGCCTTGGGTATTAAAGGACAGGATTCCATTATTTTAAAAAGCTCCTTACACTTGTTGGAGACTTCCAGTCATCTCTACAGACTTTACCCGTAAACTAAACAGAATGCCAATCATGTGTGGTCGATAACCTGTACAGTAATCCTTTAAGCAATGTATCTTGAGCTTGTTTCTTGTTTGCTTTTCATTTTTTACTTTGATCATGTTTTCCCCATGAAACAAGTAGATAGTTGTCAGGCAGCAGGTCTTTTTTGAATAAGAAACATTTTTACAAGTGGGGGCATCACAGAGATTTCTACTTTCAGCATGTTACTTGTTACTTTAATAAAGCTGAATATAAATTATAATTAGAACTGCAGTGCAAGGAGGAGTGGTTTGAGTTGAGTGCTTCTTGTTTTTCTTATACATGATTTTGACTGGCATTCCAGTAATGTATTTAAAAAGTAATTTATTTTTTCATGCCTCACAACCTTTTGTTTCCATCTAGATATTAAGTAAGCTGTCATGCAGCCAATGCATTGAAATAGTTGTATTCTTCTACACTTATTTTTGTCTTGATTGGACTCTCATAATGATGGTTTGGCACCCAGGGCAGCGTATTTAATTAAAGTTAGTTTTTGTGGTTTTGAGCATGGCCCCTCCCCTTTCAAGTTGGCCACACCCCTTCCCCTTGACTCCACCCATTCAGCTGTCTCCTGCAGCCCCCCTTTGATTTGAAGTCACCAGCCGCCACTGGTATTCATCTCTGACATGTTCAAGCAACACATTATGTTTTACAAGCGTTTTGTGGATGACATCATTTTTACTTGGCATAGGAATGAGCAAGAATTAGACAGTTTTGTCAATTTCCTCAAGAATACCACATCTTACCTCTCTTTTTCACTTAAATTCTCTATAGATAAATTGGACTTTCTGGATGTTCTTGTTAGTAAGAGCATATTAGGAGATGTAGCCATCAAAATGCACAGGAAAGATTGTAGGAAGAATAATATTCTCCATCGCTCCAGCATGCATCCCAGGCGTATTATGAAAAATGTGGTTAAGAATCAAGTGCTACACTGTAAGAGACTTCACACTGATAGTGCTGACTACACTGCTGCGGTCAAGGGCCTTATATCAGATCTTTTAGACAGAGGGTATAAGAAGTTTGACATAGATAGTGCAATAGAGGAGGTTAATTCCTCTGATATTTGTAAAACCAAGCCCTATTTTTCTAATAGCTGTCAAGTTGAAGTACAAAGTGCAGGACAGACAGATATTCAACCTGTGAATAGATTGTGCCTGCCTTATTCTAATAATGTCAATGTAATATGTCATATCATTAAAAAGAATTGGCCCATTTTATTGACTGATCCAGGTATTAGCCGGGTGCTAGTAGCTAATCTAAGTTTTAGCTTCAAGAATAATGGAAACCTGAAACAAAGGTTATGCTACAAGCACCATAATACATGTGAGAGGTTTAACTCACAGCATAGCGGTACCTACCCCTGTAGAACCTGCAAAGCTTCTGCTTATATATGGTCTGCTTGGATGGTTAGACATCCATTAAATGATAAGCCTATAGAGTTTTCTTTTTATGGTAATTGCTTCACAAGAAATATTGTTTATTTAACAAAGTGTAATTTATGTAGTGCATTCTACATAGGCAAGATAAACCACATGTTGAAAGAAAGAATTATGGAACATCTCAATGACATACGTAATAGCAAATGTACGAATGCACTAGCTAAGCATGTAATTGATTATGACACACAGCACAATTTAAAATTTTTAGTTCTACAGAAAGTTAATGTTAGTTTACATGAAGGGGACATCAAAAATGAAACAGAATATGTTGAATTAAGATGGATTGTGGATTTTAAGGCATATTTTCCACCTGGCCTTAATAGTGCTCTGTCTTTAAAACCTAGCTGCAGTATTTATTTTATTTGTATTAAAGTGTTTTACCTTCAGCCGAAGTGCCTTATTTCTATTTCTACCTCCCCAAATATAGCTACTACCCCTCCCCAACATCTCACTCTCAACTGAAAAAAAAAGGGCAATCTGTTCCCACAAAAAAAATCTCGCCCCATACATAGCTGTCCATTTTGCACACATGTCCACTGGACACATGTAATCTGGTCTAATTGGCATCACAATGAATATATGTTGTCCTCAATTAGACCAGATCACACATGTCCACTGGACACATGTAATCTGGTCTAATTGGCATCACAATGAATATATGTTGTCCTCACCCCTCTCCCAGGGGTTTGAGGGTCCAAATGTATGTGCAAATTTAGTGTATATCCACAGCTGTTGCTGTAGAAGAAATGTGCAGCTATGCTCCTTTCCTATACCCTTCCTGCACATGCCTAGCTATTTTACCTACTGTCTTTCCCTCTTTGTGACCCTTTTTCACCACTTTCCTATCAACCCCTTTTTCTTTTTTTTTTTAAAGAAATTAGTGCAGGGGTAAGTGGCAGTAAGCACTTTTAAGCAGCAGTAAGCAGGTTTGCGCGGGTTTGCGTGTGTGGTAAACTATGCCTACACAGGTTGAGCAATTCCGAAGCTGACTGTAAGAAAACATAAATAGAGGTTAGCAGTGCTTACCATCATGCAAACCCATGTAAACCTGCTTAGAACTGCTTAAAAATGCCTTAATCACTCTGTATTCAACATCCCTTTTTCTGCCCAGCAACAAAATAAACTGCCTCTCCAAGGCTCAAACCCAGACCCCTGCACTCAATACACAAAGTGATTGAGCACTAAACCATGGCAGATATACATAACCTGATGTTTTACAAACCCATCATCCGGCACAATCAGTCAACAGTACAGGAAATGTATGAATATCATACCACACACAACCTGTTAATGCAAGAAGTCTGAACAAAGTATGCCACACTGTGGGCACAAATAGGGATATATGTCAACTAATGCTGTAATACACTTAAAATGTTGCTAGTTACACAGTTATATGTATTAGAACACATATGTAGAAGGAGACGAAGTCTGAAACACAAAAGTGTTAGCACTAGTTACTGACTTCAATGCTGCGATCATCCATGTCAATTGACAAGAGAATGAGGTACAGGCCAAAATATGAGTCGAACATGCATGGACATATGGACAGATATATATCTGTAAATGTAGACAGATAGACAGCTATATGTAGATATATATATTTATGTATGACACAAATAATCATATAACATCAATTGTATATAGATACATACATATGTTCATATGTATATATATATATATATATATATATATATATATATATATATATAATGTATATATATATATATATATATATATATATATATATATATATATATATAGTTATATGAGATAAATATAAGTACATATACACAGACAAATGGTATTAGTAGCCATACATATGTAGAAGTAATGTGGAAGTACTGGGTGCAAAGTATATCCCTCAGCCACAAGCCCTTTAACTGCTACCTGTGAAATGTGTAGTGTGGCAGCCATTCCCACAAATGAGAATCCTGACATTAAACATATACCCACCCACAATTCAAAGGACATGACACGACACACAGGTATGCATACACAGATAACCTTTATATGTGTACTATACAATAATGTATGCCAGTACTTGCACCGCATAAGGTTTGAAATATGTAATCAGTGATGAATGCAAGGCCCACACAAAACAGTAGATGCAAGCAATGTGGATATACACCATACTATGCTGTCCAGGCCAAGGTCTTCAATTAGTACAACAGTAGAAACAGGATTTGCCTTCAAGATACATAACAATCAACAATTACAGATGTAGTTCAGCAGCCTCCAATTACACCCTGTAGTCAAGCCCTAGGGGGAAAGTAGCAGATGTGTTAATGTCATAGTATCTTGTACATAACATTGCTTAACCTAACATCTCACTATCATACTGAATGACCCTCGTCTTAACAGTTATATCCCTGAAAAGATGTCATAGCCTAGGTTAATGGCATTGAACCCCAACCCCCACCCCGAAAAGGCTATACAAGGGCAAGGAACACCGTGTATCACACACTTACCTCTGAAATGTACAAGGGCACATATGTGTTCTCCAGCTGTTGCCCCCATATATATGGACTTGGCCTAACAGTTGGTGTGGGAGTCCATGACATGAGTGGGATGGTAGCAGTAATGCTAGTGGTAAATAATGACAGGCCATTACCTAACAACCCTTCGTGTATCACAGCAGGACAAAGATTGGCATATATGTGGTGGACAGAGGCAGGAACATAGGGCCATATTTGCATTATTGCTGTTACACACCCTGGAAATTGCTGGTGTTACAGGATTCATTGCAGCATACCCTTATGCAGGAATATGACATTGAAATACAAATGGATGTAGCCATGTACTGATAGCACTCAACAGACAGAATGCCACTGATATATCTGGGACAATACCTGTGTGGTGTACAGACAAAACCTAACAGCCAATTCCCCTGGTATTATATGGATAAGCCCACAGTTGAGAGCTATGCAGACAAACATTCCATGCAAAAGTACCATGTACATAGAAACCCTGTAAGACCAGCAAGATACAATGCACACAGCAACACTACTCACGCTGTCTGTAGGTCTGGAAACTTACCCAAATGTGTATTTGGCCTGTGTCTGCAGGTTCTGCTGTAAGAGGTATTGCTACCTGCTGTCTGTAACACTGATGTCCACACACAGGAAGGATGTCATCCATACTGGAAAGGTGAATGGACAACACCCACAGAAGTCAGCAATTTAGAGTACGCAGTTGCCATGACAGTGGTTATCTAAAGTACTGCACAGCAGGCTGTGTGCAATTAGCAACTGGTGGACACTGGTGCAGAGGCCATCACCTGATCATGGAGAAAGAGAGAGAGAGATGGCAAAGATGTGACTCATGATATCTGTGTTCTGTACATTACTGTGGTGGGGGGTATTAATACTGCCACGAAAGACACATGGGTGTGAAACCACACCACCTGCAGGAGAGTCATGTTAAAGTGTAGCATAACATGCCCAACTGCCATAGCAGTATAATATGCTTATCTAAACTCAGTCACCATATATACTCCCTAATGTTAGTCTGTGTTTACATGTGACACCTGTCTATGTTGCAGCAAGGCAGAACAGTTCAGCTGTGAAGTAAAGAGTGTTAGAAGAGTGTGGAGCAAATGTTTGTATGCACCCCACATACAGATACATTTATGTGTGATACATAATTACAGCTGTGTATGTCTACAGAACCTCGGACAGTTATGCATATATATAGGTATATAAATAACACATAACGATATCTACACATATATGCACACACACACACACACACGCATATATATATATACACACAAACAGACACATACACACATATACATAATACTGACACATGTAGGCACACACACACACACACACACACACACACATTTCAATGTCATATAAATACACAACATATCTACACACCAGTACATGGCTGCAAAATAGAGTGTGGAGTGCGGTGTGTAACCCATGTTGGGAACACATCGCAATTGTTAGAGAAGGAGAGATATATATGTTGGTGAAGGGTATTAGGCACATATTGGTATGTAGGTTTGGTTGGGTGACAAACAAGACAGCATACAGGGCTGGTATATGACACATGTTGTGGTTAAACACTGTGGATGGGTAGTTCCATTTGGAATGTGAAGGCCATTGAGCCCCCATATGGGAACAAAAGGAACATGGTGCCCACCCATGGACAGTCACGACAGCATCTATATGGTCATAAAGGTGCCTGGGCTGTGGGATGAGCAGGAGGAACATGCATGTTGAACCTAGTGTATGTGTATTGCATACCTCCAGGTGATGTAGCACATACCCCATGTCTCTCTGGAGCTCCCTATGCACAAGACCCTGGACCTAACTGAGTGACAGACATATGGCTGTGTATGCTCCATGGGGGGGGGCACCATCCCCTGAGGTGGTTCCATGTGAAGGTAGTGCCGGAACAGTAGATAATGAGGTTTCATGGCGGATGTGATGTGGATGGGTAACATGTGCACATTAGGTGGGAGTGGTGTTCCTGCGAGCAAATAACCCCTACACATACTGTTGTGTAACTGTCATGGAACATATATGGGTTGTAATAGTCCAAACAATCCCAGAACATGTGCAACAGTATGCATAGATATCCCCAATAACACAGAATGGCATGTGTAGCAATCACATAGCAAGCATACCACATGCATATGTGGAAACATAGTGGCAGTGACAATCGCATGCAGGTGAAATACTCTGTAACAGCCCAGCAACTCTAGTGTCCAAACAGGGAGCATGTCTATAAACACATAGCAGAAAGTGTTGTACAATACAATATATGTCCCAATGGTAGATATACCGGAGACATACCACTTGCGTTGTGTGAACATTAAGTTGGAGCTGATATGGTGGCGGGAGACTGATATGCATATTGTATTATGGTAAAAGTGCCATATGAGTTGCTCAGACGTATTTCCATCTTTATGTCTTTCAGGGAGTATGGCACACCTGAGGAATCCCACCTATAGTGCCGCTGAGGATGACATAATACTCAGCAGCAGCATCCAGAACTACCAGCTGCTGTTCTCAAGGACAAGCCAGGACCAGCATGAATGGACAACCATGTGGAATGATGTGGTCAGCAGGGTGAATGAGGTGGGGATGCACAGCCGTACGTATGAGCAGGTCCACCATCATTGTAGTGACCTGCTCCACCATGTATGTCGTCATGCTGCTGCCATGTAGGGTGACCACCTTGCAACAGGGAGGGGCCATACATCCACCCCCCCCTCACCAGACTGGAGGAGCTGCTCATGAGCCTAGTAGTACAGTCATGGAGGTGGGTGCTTCCCACACACCAGACATGGAGCATGCAGGTAAGATTCCAGGGCATATCAGTAGACCACTGCTGTGTATGCATCTGTACAGGTAGATCATGCATATGTGAGATGTGGAGTTTGTTGCTGTGTAGTACTGATAAGCAATTATGCATAATCTGTAGTACTGTTTGTTTTACTGTAATATTGCATCCTCCCTGTAGCAATGCCACAACTGTGGCCACTGACATCAGCTCTATCTCATCTCAATGTAGGTACTTCTGGGATACCAGCAAGGCAGCGGCTGGATGCCAGTGAGTACGGTTTAAGGTTATACTTGGCAATTCACTGTGCATGTCATAGCTAAGGTGTAGGCCATGTACACATCCAACACACCTACCCAAAATGCATGCTCTACATGTTCACTGACAGAGCGCACACCTCACTAATGCGATTACCAGCCTCAAACACATGCAATACACAGACAATCTCAGACAACTGTGGCTACACTCCAATGCACATTGCCCAGGCACAGCTGACATCTGCCTAACATACACAGCTATGTCATACACAGAGCAGTTGAACATGATACACATAAAGAAATCCCACTCCCTCTGCAAACACATGCTCCAGGGTCCTAAACCTCATCAACACATTACACAGAACATACTGGAGGGATAGGGCCCTGTCTTGGGGAATTCCCATACTCTGGAACGGACTAGCCATTCATGTCAGGCAATGCTACTCATTGGCCCTCTTTACAAAAACACTTGAAAACTGGGTGGGAAATGGGGAATTCACCCTGGGTAGTACATCTGTGTCAGCCTGACAGGGGCACAGGGAAATAACATTATTGGGTGGTGCATGGCTGGGAACCCCTGTGGCTAGGCTTATGTAGGCCCCAGGACCAATAGACCAGTACTCACCTATGAACTTTCTGATTTGAAAGCCTGCATTTGCACTTGTTTCTGTCCTGTAACTCGTCTAGTGCAGATACAGATTCTTAGTTTTAGCACTTAAATTTGTATTCATACTCAGCACTTGTTCAGAACTTGTAAGCACTAAATACGCTACTAATTACTATAGCACTCAGTCTTCCTCATTACCTAAAGGAAAACAGTTTTTGTACTTACTTTTCTCACTGGCGTTGAGAAAAACAGCTCTTGTACTCACTTTCCTCACTTATCTAGAGGAAATAGTTTTTTATTCAGGCATGTCCAAGGGTCAGCTCCCAGTGTTCTCCCCTGTCTATCTGATGAATCTGGGCATCTTGAGGCAATGTAGAAATTGCCTCATGTACACAGACAACCCTCTCCTCCTGCCACCTAACACTACAACCTGTGAGAGATGCACTTATCTAGCCAAATTGGAGGTAAAGCACTCACAAACCAAGACTGAACCTGACAGTCATGAGGAGAAGGTAAACATTTGCACCACACCACACTCATCACATAGTCTCATTACATCTACACCACCAAAATCCACACATAGAAACTCAAAAACATTCATGGAGGCTCTCAGTAATAATCTGCCTAAGCAACAGAGACCTCCAAAGCAGAAATACAAGCAACCTCCATCCCCCAACACAACCCAAATGACACATTGCCCACAGAGTCAGTGTGCCACTCAAACACAGCCAATAAGGCAAAACAACATACCCAACACACTAGTCATTAGGTGACTCTATAGTCAGGCACACTGATGTCCCACTCACCAGGCTAAACAAGGAGAAGGTTACTGTCAGCTGCCTGTTGGGTGCCAGGATCCGCCACATAACCCACGCACTCAGGTCACTCCACAACAAGTACAAATATGACTCTGTCCTTGTCCATGTTGGTGTGAATGACTTGAGATGTACCTCCCTGGACTACATGAAAAGAGACATGGAAGAGCTCTGCGATCTTGTAGCCCAGGCAGGTATGACCCTAGCCCTGAGTAGCATTCTGCCATCACCCAGAATGATACTGCAGTAGAAGGAGAAAATGATTGATTTCAACAATTGGCTAAGCTTCTGGTGTTATTCAAAGGGGATCCAGTATCTGTCTGCTTGGGATGACTTGGTCGACAGACCACGATGCTTTGCCACAGATGGCCTGCATCTGTCGCTCCTAGGATTCCGGATACTGGCTAAGGCTCTTGCTGCCCCTATAGTGCCTTTATTAGGCAGGGTTCAAGTAACAAATTCACCACCATAACAGGAACAGGCAAGCAAAAACTGAGGGTAATGCTACTCAATGCTAGAAGTCTAAATTCCTAAATGCACTCACTCGAGGCACTCCTTAAAATGGAGAACATCGATATCTGTGCAGTGACTGAGACCTGGTTCAAGGCTCCAGAGAGCACCCCTGCACTACCAGGCTATAACTCATACCACACTTTTCGGCCATCTAACCTGGACCGAAACACCAAAGGTGGGGGTGTGTCCATATTCATTAAGGATATCCACACCTCCAGGCTAGTTGCTCAGCATAATGCAGCCGAGGTTATCCAAGTGCAACTAATTCTTGGCAAAACTGCAATCCAAATTGTAGCTTGCTACAGATCCCCCACCATGCCCCAGGATTCCCACTCCTCTTTTCTTGATGTACTGGAAAATATTAGGGTTTAACCAAACACCCTAATAATGGGCAACTTCAACTACCCCACCATTAACTGGGAAAACTACTCATACTAACTCCTTAGCACAATCCTTTCTGGAATTCATAAACTCCAATGCCCTAGATCAACTTATCCACCCCCCCCCCACCAAGGGCAACAATATCCTAGACCTAGTCATTACCAACATGAGTGACCGGTGTTCCACACCTGAAGTCAAATCCTTGTTTGTCCGATCCGACCATAAGCTAATCACCCTTGATATCCACATCCCACCCCCACCCCCAATTAAGGAAACCACAGTAAGAAATTTCTCCAAAGCCGACTTCATGCTTCTTAAGACAGAAGTAGTGAACTTCATGACACCCATGCAGATGGACAATACAGTTACAACTGCTAAATCCTACACAAATGCGCTCTATAAGCAGTGCATGGATCGTGTATCCCAAACAGAACCAAGACGCTATCCTCCAAAAAAAGGAAGCCAATCTGGTGGTCCCCTGCAATCAACAAACTGTACAACAGAAGGAAAAAAAACTATTTCAAAAGAGAGTAAAATCCCATGAGTGGAGGAGCTCCCTGGTCAGCCTCAGTAAGAAGCTGAGATACCTTATAAGATCCTCCAAGTCTAGCTACGAAAATAAAATTGCCACTAATTCCAAGGACAACCACAAAGCATTCTATAGCAATGTCAAGAATCTCAATGGCAACACCTAGATCTGCTCTGAGTTACAGCACAAAGGCATAAAAATGACAGAACCAACTGATATTGCCAACATCCTGGCAGATAGGTTCAGTGCTAACTTTACCCCCCCTCACCCCCTAAAGGGCTCATATCTATACAGGAAGAATGCAGAGTCCCTGTAATCACAACTACGCAGGTGAATGCTGCACTCTCTAAAGCCAAAAACACAGCATCCATGGGACCGGACAACATCCCAGGCTGTGTTTTAGATGAACTTCAGAATGAACTGGCTCCCCACTTAAGCACCATGTTCAATAATAGCCTCGCATCAGGCTTTGTGCCCACTGAATGGCGTGCAGCAACAGTTATCCCACTCCACAAAGGGGGAGCCACCACTGATCCTGGGAACTATAGACCTATTAGCCTGACGAGCCTGGTCTGCAAAGCCATGGAACGTATCATCATGAAACTCATAAATAAAGACATTAGTAACCTCCAAACTCTGGATCCCACCAAGTTCAGGTTTGTGAAAGGCAGATCATGCCTCCTGAACCTGATCGACTTCTTTGAGGCAGTCACCAAAGCTGCAGATGAGGGTAAAGTGGTTCACACAGCCTATCTTGACCTCGCCAAGGCTTTCGACACCATCCCCCATTCTGGAATTATAGCTAAACTCAATAAACTAGGCATAAATCCCTATGTCACAAAATGGGTTGCCAGCTGGCTCATTGACAGAACCCACACTGTAAAAGTTGCAGACTCCAAATCTGACCTCAAACCAGTGACAAGTGGAGTACTACAGGGTTCCGTCCTGGGACCGCTCCTGTTTGGTATCTACTTCTCTGAAGTACAGGCTAACACAGAAGGCCTCTGGCTAATGAAGTTCACAGATGACTGCAAACTAGGAGCCATAGTCAAGTCCCCAAATGATGTGAACATCCTACAGAAGGGCCTCTCTGAGACAGATGCCTGGTGTCAGAGCCATGGCCTCAAGCTCAATGCCTAAAAGTGCATTGTCATTCCCTTTGGTAAAAATCTGTACACATGAACTACCACATAGGCAGCAATCTACTTAACACCGAATGCATGATAAGAGACCTTGGGACCCAGGTGGACAGTAGTCTCTCCTTTGATAGTCACATCGCCACAGTAGTCAGGAAGTCCTTCTATGTGGCACACCTCATCATAAAAGGGTTCTCATCCAGGAAAAAAGAGGTCATCGTTACCCTCTACTCATCACTCATTAGACCCATTATAGAGTACAACGCCCCTTTTGGAATGTACCTCACAAGACATCTGCAGCAGCTGGAAAGGTCACAGATGTACCTCAGAAAGAGGATTACTGGACTCAAACAAATGCCCTACACTGACCGCCTCAAAAAACTCCAGCTTTACTCCATAGCATATCGCCTACTCAGAGGTGATCTCTGCCTAACATATAAAGCTATGTCAAACCCAGAGCTGTTGGACATGCTACACCTAAAGAAATCCCAGTCCCTCTGAGCTACACGCTCTAGGGACCTAAACCTTGTCACCACAATAAACAGGACATGCTGGAGGGATAGATTCCTATCCCAGAGATTTCCCATACTCTGGAACAGGCTACCCATCTATGTCAAGCAAAGTTCTTCATTAGCACTCTTAAAGAAAAATCTTGATGAGTGGATGGGAAATAGGAAATACACCCCGGGGATCACTTCTATGTCTCTGCTCATCAGTGGCACAGGAAAATAACTTTCTTGGGTGGCATAAGCTAAGGAAACTTGTTGGCTAGGCTTGCATAGCCCCTTGCGCCGATAGCCTAGTACCTACCTATGAACTATGAACCTATGTGTACCACAGACAACATCAGCCAGGGCTCAATAATGGTCAATAATGGTCTCTACACTCACCATAGGTACAGTACATTGTGTCTGTGGTCGGTCTTGTGGTATTCTATCACTCATACATGCACCACTCATGATGACATCTGTAAATACATATCAGGCATTCACTAAACACATGTCCACATATAATCCAGAAACACACAGATGCTGTGAGCAGCAGCAGAAACATAACTGACACACAGATACACATCCTGCAATGGTGTGTACACCTGTGAGGTATGGTGCACAGTACATGTTAGGGTGCTAAACAGATGCACAGCAATGCTGTGGACATGAATGCAATGTGTTCCAGGGGGAGGGCCATCACCTACTAACAGAAGCCATGCATCACAGCCATGTATAATGTTGGTAACGGGGATTGACTACAGTTGCACTGCATACTGTTGAGCACCACATGTCCTGTATGCTGACATGTGTGTAATTACAGATTTGTGTGTGATACTGTACTGCACCATCACCTGCTATTATGTGTGTTATGGGGGTGCTGGAGCTGTCTGTAGGTGCTGTCTGGTGGAGTGTATGGATTGCCATGTATGTCGATTGCATGTGTGTATGTCTGTGTGCATGGCCATGTCTGCATACACGTGTGTGCGTGTGTGTGTGTGTGTGTGTGTGTGTGTGTGTGTGTGTGTGTGTGTGTGTGTGTGTGTGTGTACTGTTTAGCAGTGATGTATAGGTCTTACAGTCTGTTCCCTGTTTTCCTCTCACAGGTGACAAGGTGGGGCTGGGTCCCTCCTGCAGGGAATCTGATGTCACTGATACAGACAGTGACCATGAGGATAGGTGTGTTAAGGCACAGGCAGGGTTATCAGGGGCTGCCACTGGGCCACCAGTTGACATCCCACAAGCATCCACCCCATCCACGCACACAGTCACACTGCCTCTCCATACCTCATCACCGTTGGCCTTAGCTGAGGGACAGTCTACAGTTGGCCAGGACAGAGTGGTATCTATGGCATGTGTGTCAGGACACAGCAGCCATAGCCAGATGTCTGGTGGGGTATCACATAGGCAGATGTTCAGGGGTGCTCATTGTAGCACTAATGGTCATCATGCCCCTGGCAGATGTGCCACATCTATATCAATGACATGCATGTTCCAAGTTGTCATGGAAGCACAGGCATGAATGGAACGGTACACAAGACAGGGTCTAAGGGTGCAGAGGGCTCATCACACCTCTGTAACTGACAGCATCCTTGACCTAGCAGGTGCCATTCATAATTACACTGAGGTCATGGATGGACGGTGGGGTGAGACATTGGCTCACATCCACAATGTCATGTCCATGCATCAGGACAGGGCAGGACGGTTGTGACGGCCATGTGGACATATGCCAGCAACACCAGCAGCTGGAGGTCACCATGGACGTCCCACCAGTCACAGCCACTCCCGTATTGGCAGTACCAGCCCCAGCACTGTGGGGGGGGTGCTGTCCACAGACCATCATAGCAGACCACGTGCACGTGGCCCTCGCCAGTCCCAGGAGACACCTGGATCCAGTGGACGTCTGTCAACCTCGGGAAACAGTAATCAATCTGGCTTTGTACCTGATACTGCCTGTTGCACCCCTGCCAGACACAGGTCCCGTGTCCATGGCCGGAGATGGTGAACTGCAAACCCTGCCAGGTACAGTCTGTAGCTGTCTCACAGATTCCCGTATAAGGCCGCCACATGATGGAACTGTGTGCATGCAGACACACACACATAAACAACAAACCTAGGGCAACCACATACCTGCACACACAACATCACCATTGGCCCATAACAGTACTCAGCCCTCTCACACACACACACATGTTATCAATTTTATGGCTCAGCCTAGGCCTCTAGCAAACCAACAACACACCCTGTGCATATGATGATACCTGTGTCACTTCCTGACATCTGTAACATTGATGCAGGGACAGGCTAACATGGTGCTGATGCACAGGGTGAATGTACAACAGTGTAGCAATGGAATGCTGTGTAGTATGTTGTCAGCAGTAAAGAGAAATGCTAATATCTTGTAAGGTGTATCTGTGCAGCCATGATGCATCATAGCTGCAATTAACAATGTTGTATTGTTGTCACCATTATCTATTCTGATTGTGCTGTGTTTGTCCATGTGCCACATGGCTGATGGGTGTAGTGGTTTTAGCAGGCCTTCTACAGTGTACACCAGTAAGTGTAGTGAGTGGTACACATGACATGGCTGGGTACAACACACAGAGCATTTGGTTTGGATGCAGTACAGGTACAAGACTGTACACATGGAGGTATGTCCCCGTGCAGGTAACACATCTGTTGTCCATGTAATCCTACCAGGACAGGATAGGCACAACTACACATTGCTATATATGAAGTCTGTAATGTGGATGACATTGAACATGCTATCAGCAGGGTGTATGTCCCTTTCCCCACTCTACTGTGATCCTCACCTCAGTAACATAAGTGTGCCAATGTCAGTGGCATAGCCCTACCCTTAGGAGGGTGTGAGGCACTCAACTACTGTGAATTATGTAAATGACAACTAACAACCTGATTGCATACACTGTACAGTATTACAGACAGCTATGTGGGGGGATAGATGCACAGTAACTGCAATGATGGTGGATGTGTCTACAACAGCCACACCCAGTGAGTTATAGCAACCCCAGTAGTGCTGCACACCCCTACAGTGTGGAGGAGGGCATTAACACATCTATGATCTGTGAAGGACTGTATGTCCATGGGATGGCACCTGTGGAATGTTGGCATTGGCCAAGCAGTCCTGGTAGAAACATATTCTGTTAATGGAGGTAGATTCCTTAATATCTACACACATTCCTACATGTGGGATGGTGTACAAAAGCCTGCTATGATCTACATAGGCATTGTGCACCTCCTAACCCTCATCTACACCTGTCATGATTGCGTCAAGGAGATATACCAGGTTCAAGTTGTATTCTCTGCCTTTGATAAGTCCAGCATTGGCGGGGTCCCATGTGTTGGGATTACCAGTGACATTGGCCATGGGTTCATTGTTGATATGTTCCATGTCCCTGCAGACCAGGGTCATCATGCTTACTGGGTGGTAGTTCCCAGCTGACATGGTGGATTTGTGGTTGTCCTTGCCAACATTCGTGAATCCATTGTCAGGTGTAGGCCTATTGGATCGTATGAAGGATCCCAGCTACTTACTGCACCTGCCCAGAGGGTTCCCCTAAGCATGATGTTTCACTTGACTGTACTGCATGATATGTTAGTAATGCCAGTCTGACATCCTACAGGTGGGATGGAGTACTGTCAACATGTACTGCCCTTTTCGTGTAGGGTCCTGGTTATGGGATCTGCTAAGGTTGGTAGTGTATTGCAGGCCAGACGTGTTTGGCTGTGGTGGGGGGATACCTATCCATGCCAGATATATGTTGTTTGGGTCTCTCAAACCCATCAATGGTGCATGTGGACATATATGTTGTGGTTATGTTCCCAATTTCATCTACAGATGTATGTCCATATATATATATATATATATATATATATATATATATATATATATATATGTGTGTGTGTGTGTGTGTGTGTGTGTGTGTGTGTGTGTGTGTGTTTACCTTTGAAAGGGAGACAATCATTTCTTCAAACGGCCCATTCTGCAAACCGAAAGGCCCAATCCATCATTTGTAGTTGCACCACAGTTCAAAATACAGCAAATCTAAAAGCAGCTTCGCTGATTCTCGAACTGCAAGTTGGAATACATATCATAATGCAGGGGGGCAAGCCCCTTGCACCCCCCCGTCTGGGGGGGGTGGGCCCCCCACAACCCCCCTACTATGATATACTAACTCCAAGTTTGCAGTACAGTGGGGATAGGCAAATATTCCCCATCCCCACTATAGTGCCATCTGCACCCAAATTGCCGAATCTGCAATGAGCGAATGCATAGTGACATTTGCTCATTGCACATTTGATGCTTTAATTGCAAGATTGTGCAATGTTGAAAAGATACTTTCAGCCTTCCATATTTCGGAGACATGATTTTCTCTCTTTGAAAGGTGAACCATATATATGCTTACATGTATGCATTTTTAGTGCTGTATATATGAGGACTTATGGATGTATACATATATATCTATAGATGCATGCATATCTATATATATATATATATATATATATATATATATATATATATATATATATATATATATGTATGTATATATATATATATATATATTTCTATAGCTATATCTACATACATAGATATGTTATATCCATTTAAATATGAATACATATACACACACAAATACATCTACATGGTGGAATACATTCCCTGTAGTGTTGAATACGTAAGCTGGATGATATGTATGTGAAAACATCATGATTATGCATATCTGCCATGGCTTAGTGGTAAATCACTTTGTGTATAGGTTGCAGGGTCCTGGTTTTGAGCCTTGTCGGAGCTATTTATTTTGTTGCTGGGCAGAACACAGCCCGTTGGATACAGAGTGTTTAAGGCACTTTAAAGCAGTTGTAAGCAGGTTTGCTTGGATTTGTGTGACGGTAAGCACTGCTAACCTCTGGTTACGTTTTCATACACTCAGTTAGCTTCTAAATTGCTTAACCTATGTGGGCAATGCTTAGCTCTGTGCAAACCTGCGCAAATCTGCTTACAACTGCTTTAAAGTGCCTTAATCACTCTGTATCTAATGGGCCGTGTTCTGCCTAGCAACAAAATAAACAGCTCTTGCAAGGCTCAAATCATGGACCCTGCACACCCTTGACAAAGTGATGTATCACTAAGCCATGACAGATATACAAAAATTCAATGTTTTCAGAAACATATCATCCAGTCCTGCCTGTCATGCAACAGTACAGAGAATGTATACCAACACATAGATGTCTGTGTGTGCAACTATATTAAAATCTAAACAGATATAACATATCTATGTATGTATATGTATATACATATATATATATATATGTATATATATATATATATATATATATATATATATATATATATATACATATATATATAAATATATATTTTGTTTTACTAACTTTATATACATATATATCACCATATATCCACATGTATACATGCATATGCCTAAATCGACACAAAAATGTCAACACCTATATGTCTACATATACACAGCATGTTACACATGTGTACGCGGATATATATCTATGTAGGTATATACAGACATAGTTATATATATATGTTAGCAGATATATATATCTATGTAGGTATATATTGCCATACATCTGTAGGTAGCAATTACAGATAAACAAATACACATATGTCCACATGAACCATTAATGGGGTTGAGAGGCCCACACACTGTATGTCTTGTACGAATAGGCATTCCCCCACAGCCAAACACATGTGCCCTGCAAAACACTACCAAGTACAGTCTGCCTCCCATAGGACATCTAATATGTGGAAGCCATCAACATCCCCAGGATACAGATACACAGACACAGATATGCAGATACAGATATATATACACATATATATATATATATATATATATATATATATATATATATATATATATATATATATATACATGTGACTAAACATACACACACAGATATATGCACAGTAAGATACATATGTTGAAGGTGTACACAATATGGAACCGCCACTATGCCTACAGTTAACACCTGAACAACTGGACATTGTACGGGCCACCAATACTAATGTCAATTGTTGTCTGCAACATATACCCATAGAAAGGTCATTGGAAAGACACCACACACAGCTTTACAGAAATGGGAATCCTTTAATTGTCTACTATAACAGTTCTATATGCCATGTCGTATAGCTGTTCAGATACTGACAACCATATAAACAGAGTATTGCAACTGTGAAACAGTGACACTAATACAGTAGTCTGGAAAGGTTCACAACTGTTGTTTCCCAGGCCAAGCCCTTCAAATTGTACAATAATGAAGACAGACAGGGCCACAGGATACCAAACAATCAACAGTAAGTACTGCAGGTGTGTAGTTCAGCAGCCTCTATCTGCACTCTGTACAAACTCCGTAGGAGGTAAAGACATTTTGTGATCAAATGGAGTGTAACTGGTACATAACAAGGCATAACAAACAGAACAGTCTGTATGGCAGGAGGCAGTAGGCTTGCAGTACCCCAGTTCATGTAAGTAATGTCAATATAGGTGAAGTATATGGTACTGTACATCCAGATACCTTGTGGCAGCTCACCCCTGATACCCCCACATTTTGTAACAGCCTAGGTCATTTATGGTGCTCCCCACCTAGACTCAATAATACAGACCCATATACCACTGTTACATACACTGGCCTTTGCAGGGCATAAGGGCACACCTGTGTTGTGTAGGTGACGCCCACACATATATGGCCCCAGCCCCACTGTATGTGTGGGGGATACAACAGCAGTGGACTAATGGCAGCAATGGCAGTGTAGTATACTCACAGCCCACTACAGAACAAACCCCAACAGCATGACATATGTGCAAAGTTTGGTATGTAGATGGAGGACAGAGGCTGGAAAGCAAGCACATATGTGGAACACTGTTGCCATACACTAAGCAAGGTGCTGGTGTTACAGGATAGTCTGCAATATATCCTTAGTCAGGGAATTGAGGTTATAAATAGAAATGGATGTAACCATGTACTGATAGCATGCAACACACACACTACCATTGTAATATCTGACACAGGACCTGTGTGGTGGACAGACAATACATGATAGGTATACCTCTGTCCATCAAGAGGATAGGCCCACAGTAGTGATCTATGCAGACATGCTGCATTCCAAGGTACACTAGTATGTACACACACACACCCTGTAACACCAGTACTATGCAAAGCATAACACAACTCTACACAGAGTCTGTCTGCAGTTCCTGATCCTCCTACAAATATGTGGCCGCTCTGAGTGTGCAGGTTCTCCTGTAAGAGGTTATGCTACCTGCTGTCTATAACACTGATGCCCACATACAAGAAGGATGTCCATCACACAGGAAATGTAAATGGACAATGCCCACATGCTGTAGGGATTTATAGTGGGTATATATATATATATATGGCTATCTGGATAAGTATATGTACATATATTTCCGCCATATGTCCTACACTTGGAGTGCAGCCCTACCCCAGGCCCTATAGTCCCAAAGTCATAGTGCAAGGGGATATCAGGTATGTATAGCAGGTATATTACTAGACTATTGCTACTGTAATTGTGATTGTCCTCACAGACATGGTGTGTGTGGAAGGTGACATCTGCTTATAACATTTGTGCCATTGACTACTGACAGACATTCTAAAGAAATCATTGTAAAGTACCGCCGCTAGCATGTAATGCCCCTGTGGAGTGCAGCAGAGATATTGGCCACTATATGTGGAATTTCAAACACACCCTGTGCAGTCCAGAGGTATACACGTAATCCCTTAGTGCACCCCATGTGTATCAGGCCTGTTGATATGGATGTAGACAGCCATGTAGATGGGTTTAACACATAACAACTGGTATACATTTGGCACCGTAGGTGTTGGATTCACACATTCCTGTCTGGCCTGGAACATAATGACTGCTGGTACAGGGGTGCCATGGACACATACTACCCACTAGGTATTGACATACATCCATACAGCATCCCACTGCTCTGTCTGACATACATGACTTTTAAGGGAGGCCTGGCAGCAGTACATCTGGCAAGTATCTACACATGACATCCCACTGGTAAAGTACACTAAGCTGATAGGCATGTAACAATGCACTGTGTAGGCTACAGGCAGACTGACTCAACACTGGCCTACATCTTGTATGGGGGAATGCACATGTACCTGCATATATAGCAGGCTCAACAGCCATGTCGCAGCACTGGGTAAGATACACCTGTGTGACAGTGCATAACCACAACCAATGTGAACACAGCCACAGCCACATATGATAAGCTAACATAATATTACAGTATATGGACTATCTGTTCTACACCATTCTCATATGTCCCACTCACAGAATGACCCTACATATACTGTTCTGCTACACAGTTTGGTCTGATGGCTGTCTGGTATGGTACATGTGTGTGTATGGACCTACAAACATGTACAGCAAAATGGTACCATACAGTGGGACAGCATGTAACATCTGACAGAAGGGGAGTTAGAACAATGACATCTACCACAGTCTGTACACAGGCTAAAGTACATATTAACAATACACATACTACCGACATTCACCATCACTACACAGACCTCAGTACTGTACAAACATCCACAGAATGTCCAGCTTATGTCATGAAATATAACCTCTACTGTACATGACATGTGTAGCAATCTGATATATCACTGGCTTGTTATCAGATATGCTGACACTATTTATGGTGTACAGCACATATGCACCACTTCATGCACAACATATGTACAAAGATTTACAGATGTGTTGCTGACAGCACATACACAGGGCAAGTATAGACATGTTGCTGTGATAACCTCATATATTTTCCATTGTAACGGGGTTTGTTGCAACATATGTCCTATGAGGGATATGACGTCAGTAACTGTCATGGCCTTCACCATCTACAGACTGCAATTCTCACAATACCTTCTGAATTCCACAGATAGATGCACCGTGGCTAACACATGAAAGCAAAGGCACAACACTGCCCAGTCTGAAGATGACCCTGCAGATGGGGATTCCTCATATACATGGAACTGACATGGCAGGTATTGCGACATGTACAACAGGCATATCCAGACAAATACTGTTAAACCAACATTACTCCAAATGCAGTATAGCAGCACTTACAGTCTGTAGTCAGGTCAGGCACACCCACCTCCTGTTTGTTGCCCTCTTTCCACAGTGTATGTTGTTAGAGGTAAATCCCCAAAACATCTGAGATGCTGTTTGCCAAACAACAGATCTAGTTCTTGCTCACAGTGAATGAAAAGGGCCAACACCACCATGATGTTCCTAGATACTGGAGTGTGTTTCCATGCAATTGGCTTTGGGAATGTTAGCACAGCTGTTCCACATGCAATCAGCTAGGGGAGGGCTGCAATTCGTGCAGAGACCATTAGCTGATCATGAGCATCACTTAAAATACACATGCTGCTGCCTAAGCAAGGCAGGTGTGGGTCTCCACATCCACCAGAGAGGGAATGGGGGAGGCAAACAGAGGCAAATACATGTCAGGGAGGGGGGGGGGATTAAAACTGAAGCATTTTTGTGTCACACCAGCACAAGGTATCAAACCCCGACAACTATGCAGTGCTATCACAGTTCGATGCAGTTATTAGATGCACCACATGGGTTATCTGATGTGGAGCACTCAGAACATATATGTGATGGTGAGTGACATCTGCAAAAGGGATACGGTAGATATACGGTAGGTGACGTGCACATGCCTGTCTGCATGAACAGGTGCCAGCGTCAACACAGGCATGCTCACACAGGGACGCACACACATTGACACACTTGGCAGGGCCAGGATTGCAACTCATCACTAGTGGGATTTCCAAAACACATCAATGTGCAGGTATCATATGCACCACACGGGTCATACAGAGGTTGTACGGGCAAAGAGTATGAGAAAGTGTCAGACATCAGACAGCATGCTTCAGTATGCCTTGGGGGGTTGTAGTGAGTGTGGATGTGGACATACGCACCATACAACACACACGAACACACAGGGTGCCAGTTCTGACATGCATGGGTACATGTCTGCATGGGTGTGTGGTGGTCAACTGTGCCAGCAGGCTGTACAAGGGTAGGTGATGGATATATCTTGGCATCAGGCCACATGATTATGGTCTGCATTGTGGCTCAGGCCTGTAGTTTCTGCATTTGCCCACACAGGTGGGTATTGCATCCCCCATCCAGTCACCTGGATGACTATTGTGTGTGGCCAATGCTGTACATCAGATGTGCCAGTCTTGCCCACCTGTGGCAGGAACTGGTAATGGGCAGCAGGTTTACCCTGCACCTACATTGATAGCATGCTAACAGCATTCCCTGATGTCAGTGTCATTTGTCCATACAGGGCATGTTGTCAGGCATGGCATGTCCATTGTTAGTCACATGTGAAGGCACCACAGGTGGTGCAGGTGTCCATTGGGGAACATGGTGGAAGTGCACTGTCTGCATGTCCGTGCATATTGAACAGATGGGCAGGGTGACATGCCCTCTGTAGCTCACTGCATTCACTGCATAGTTACTATCAGTTGCCAATATGCAGCGTACTACCCACATACTGGCTGTTGTCTAGGCATGTGTTTGCATATGACACATGGGTTGAGTGTGTGCTCTGGGTAATAGTGGGGTTGATAACTGTGATTGGCTGGCCTTGATGTCACATGTATGGGTTTGGCTTTGCACCCCAGCCTCTCAGCTAATTTAGATCTGTTATCCCTGTATGGTTGACATTGTGATATACAGTAGGGCCACCATAAAATAAATAAGCAAAACCCCCAACACATTGCCCACACTCACAGCCACCTCTACACAGGATATGAGTTGCAAACACACACACCTGTCATGTCTGGGAGTAGAACCCCGACCTAACTCATTTATTACACTACAGCACTATGCAGTTATAGTACACACCACCGACATTATTGGAGTACTTCTTCCCCAAAGGTGTATTTTACAATGAATGACATAGTTTCATGGTTTCATAGTATAGTACTAGGCTATCTGCCCTAGGGCATTTATAAGCCTAGCCATAGTGTACGTGGCTTACACCACCCCATGTAATGATACAAAAGTGTACAAAATAAATTTAGTTTACTGTGCCTCTGTCTAGTAATGACACAGAGATGACCCCCGGGGTAAACCTATGATCACCCATCCACTCGTCAAGATTTCTCTTGAAGAGAGTCAGTGAGGGGCTCTGCCTAACATGGACTGGGATCCTGTTCCAGAGTGCGGGAAGCCTATGGGTTATGAATCTGTCCCTCCAGCATGTCCTATTCATATTTGTGCTGAGGTTTAGACCTTTAGCTCTCGTGGCTCTGATGGATTTGGATTTTTTGAGGTGGAGCATGTCCATTAATTCTGGATTGGACATGGCCTTGTATGTCAGGCACAGATCACCCCTGAGCAGGCGGTATGCTACTGAATAGAGCTGGAACTTCTTTAGTCTAGCAGCATATGACATATGTTGGAGACCCTTGATCCTCTTGGTGAGGTACTTTTGGGGTCTCTCCAGCTGCTGCAGGTGCCGGGTGAGGTACATACCAAATGGGGCATTGTACTCAATCATAGGCCTGATAAGGGAGGAATATAGGGGTACAATGACATCCTTTGATCTGGATGTTAATCCCTTCATGATAAGGTGGGCAAGGTAGAAGGTCTTTCTAACCACTTTGGCGACGTGGGTGTCAAATGAGAGGTCACTGTCAACTTGGGTCCCCAGGTCTCTGATTACTTTTTCCGTGCCAATGGATTACCACCTATGTGGTAATTTGTGGGTACTTTGTTTTTCCCAAAGGGGATGACTATACATTTTTTGGCATTTAGTTTAAGGCCATGTCTCTGGCACCAGTCATCTGTTTCTGTAAGGCCCTTCTGAAGGATGCATGTGTCAGCTGGTGTATCGACTATGGCGCCTAGTTTGCAGTCATCTGCGAACTTTGTCAGCCACAACCCCCCTATGTTTGCCTGCACATCTGAGAAATAAATGCCGAACAAGAGGGGTCCCAAGACAGAGCCCTGTGGGACTCCACTTGTGACTGGCTTAGAGTCTGACATAGCTCCAGCTAGTCTGACTTTGTGGGTTCTGTCCTTTAGCCAGTTTGCAACCCATCTTGTGACATACGGGTTTACATTTAAGCTGTTGAGCTTGTCTATGATGCTTGAGTGGGGTATTGTGTCGAAGGCTTTTGCCAGGTCCAGGTAGGTAGTATGAACTGCTTTGCCTTCATCGATCGCTCTAGTGACTGTTTCAAAAAAGTCCACCAGGTTTAAAAGGCAGGATCTGCCTTTTACAAAGCCGAACTGGGTAGGGTCAATTGTCTGTAGGTCCCCGATGTCTTTGTTTATGAGTTCCATAATGATCCTTTCCATAGCTTTGCAGACCAGGCTGGTCAAGCTTATGGGGAGGTAGTTTCCAGGGTCTGTAGAGGTGCCTCCTTTGTGGAGTGCGACCACTGTTGCTGTACGCCAGTGTTCAGGGGCATATCCTGTAGTAAGGCTAAGATTAAACAGCATTCTTATGTGCGGGTTTAGCTCCTCTAGGAGTTCACGTAGAATGCAACCCCGGACACCGTCTGGTCCCATAGATGCTGTATTTTTAGCTTTGCTGAGAGCAGCTCTCACCTGGACATCTGAGATGTCAGGGAGGTTGCATTCAGCTGGGATAAATATTTCATCTTTTGGGGGAGAGGGAGAGGAGAAATTTGCACTGAACCTGTCTGCCAGTATGTTGGCAATATCTGTGGGTTCAGTGTATTTCTTGCCGTTATGAACTAACTCTGAGCATATCTGAGGGTTTCCGCCCAGGTTTCTAACATAACTGAAGAAGGCCTTGTGGTTATCTTTAGTGTCCTTAGCGGTTTTTCTCTCAAAGTTGGCCTTTGATGATTTTATGAGCGAACATAGTTTTTTGCTAGTGCTGATCAGAGATGCCTTCCCTTTATGGGATTTTGCTCTGTCTTGCAGTAGCTTCCTTCTCTTGTTATAAAGTTTGTTTATGGCTGAGGTCCACCAGATAGGATGCCTGCCTTTGGTGGAAAGGGTCTTGGTTTTATTTGGTATTGCATGATCCATGCATTCTTGGAGATGTCCGTAGAAAGCATTTGTGAAGGATTCAGCAGTGTGGGATGTGGTTTCCACTGGCCCAGGGGGCTTGAAGGATACCATTTCAGTCCTAAGGAGTGTAAAGTCAGCTTTTGGGAAGTTTCTCACTGTGGTCTTTTGTGCCTGGGGTGGAGGTGGGATATGAATATCTAGGGGTTATTAGTTTGTGGTCTGATCTCACTAGTGAGGGGTATACTTCCGGTGTTGAGCATTTTGTCCCCATGTTTGTGATGATCATGTCAAGTATATTATTTCCCCTTGTGGGGGAGGTGACTAGTTGTTCCATTGCATTTGAGTTGATGAATTCCAGGAACCTTTGGGCTAGGGTGTTGGGGCTTGAATAATGCACTCAGTCTATGTTTGGGTAGTTGAAGTCTCCCAGTATGATGGTATTTGGTGAGACATTCATATCCTCCAGTGTCTTCAGGAAGGCTGAATGGAGTTCCTGAGATTGAGATGGTGGTCTGTAGCATGCTACAAGTTGTATAGCAGTTTTGCCTATGGTTAGTTGCACATGGATAGTCTCTGATGCTTCGTGCATTGCCACTAACCTGGTGGTGTGGGTGTCTTTAATGAATATGGACACTCCCCCTCCTTTTTTGGTTCGGCCCAAGATTTGGGGCCGAAATGCATGATACTAGGTATAACCTGGTAGGGCTGGGGTGCTCTCACGTTTCAGTTACTGCACAGACATCGATGCTCTCCATACCGAGGTGTGCTTCGAGAGCCTGCATCTTGAGATTTAGACTTCTGGCGTTGAGCAGCATTACCCTTAGTTTTTTTCCTTTTTTGTTTACTAAGGTGGTGGGTTTGTCTTTTGAGCCTTGCCTAAAAAAGGCACTATGGGGGTGGCAAGAGCCTTAGCCAATATCCGGAAGCCCAGTGGTGACAGGTGCAAGCCGTCCCTTACGAAGCAGCGTGGCTTGTCCAGCGTGTCATCCCAAGCAGACAGACATTGGATCCCCCTAGAATGACACCAGTAATTGAGCCAATTATTAAAGCTGATCATCTTGTCTTTGTATTGTGGCATCATTCTTGGTGAGGGCAAGATGCTGCTCAGGGTCAGGGTCATACTGGCCTGGGCTACATAATCAGAGAGCTCCTCTATGTCTCTTTTCATGTAGTTCAAGGAGGTATGTCTCAGGTCATTCACACCGGCATGGACAATGACGGCGTCATATTTGTACTTGCTTTGGAGTGACCTGAGTGCTTGTGTTATGTGGCGGATCCTAGCACCCGACAGGCAGCTCACCATTGCCCTCTCTTTGTTCAGCCTGGTAAGTGGAACGTCAGTGTGTCTGACTATAGAGTCACCTATTACTAGTGTATCAGGCATGGTGTTTCGCCTTAAGGGCTGTGATTCTTTGGCACACTGACTTTGTGTACTATGTGTTGCATGTGCTGTGTTTTGAGGTGGTGTTTTCTTGGGTGTCTGCTTTGGGAGCCTCTGTTGTTTTGGTAAGTTTTTTATTAGAGCCTCCGAGTATGTCTTTGTGTTTTTATGTGTTTGGTTTGCAGTTGTGGTTGGTTTATGTGAGACTGGGTTTGTTGTGTGTGTGTGGTTAACTTCTCCTCATGTCTGGTCCTGCTAGTCCTGTGTTGAGAGAGTTCAGCCTCCAGTTTGGCTATATAGTTGCATCTCTCACATGTGTTTGTTGGGAGGAGGAGGGTTGCCTGTGTACATGAGACAATTGTAACATTGTCTCAGGATTCCCAGATTAACCAGCTGAACTGGAGAGGATGTCAGTAATATACCACTCGACATGCCAGAATAGTATAAGGGAGTGATGTGAAACTGGGTCTGAGAGGACTTTGAAGGGAAGTTGGTATTAACACGGGTTGTAGGTGGATGTAGTGCTTATGTTAGTTTAAGGGTGCTTCACTTGAAAGAAAGGTTTTAGGAGCAAGTGCTAGGCTGATAATATAGCGAATAGACTGATTTTGTTGAAAGTAGAGCTTTCTTAAGGGAAAAACTGAAGTGCAGACATCAGCAGGATTATCAAAGTAGGGCATTTCCACTATACTGCGAGTGACTAGTGCATTGCTCCCTACACAGACAGTGAGACACACACCAAACATCCACAACTGACATGTGTGGGTATAGAACCCCTGACCAAGGTCTATATCACACTACAGCATGGAGCTGTTATAGGACACACCACTCAGATTACTAAAGAACTTTCTCCCCAAAGTTGTATTTCACAATGAATGACATCAGCAGGATTGCCAAAGTAGGACATTTGAAATGTACTGCAAGTGTGTAGCCTATAATGCATTGCTCCATACACAGACATTGAAACACACACAGAACATCCAGAACTGTAATTGGTGGAGATGGAACCCTACCACAATTCTAAATCACACTACAGCAGTACACAGTTACAGGATGCACTACAGAGATTACTGAGCTACAACCTTCCCAGAGGTGTAATTCTAGGTGGGTGACATCAGCAGCCTTGCCAACATTGAGTATATGAATTCTAAGGAGTGTGAATAATCTAAAAAGCATTGCTCTCTACTCAGTCAGACACACAAACACAGTTGCCAGGTCTGGGGTTAGAACACCTACTTAACTACTTTATCACACTACAGCAGTATACAGTTACAGTATGCGCTACGAAGATTACTGGGCTATGATTTTCCCAGAGGTGTATTTCTAGGTGAGTGACATCAGCAGCCTTGCCAAAGTTGAGTATATGAATTGTACTGAGTGTGAGTAGCCTAAAAAGCATTTCTCTCTACACAGTCAGAGACAGACACCCACACTCATACAGTTGCCAACTCTGGTGTTAGAACTACTACCTAACTAGTTTATCACTACAGCAGTATGCAGTTATGGGACACGCCATGGAGATTACTGAGCTATGGCTCTCCCAAAAATGTATTTCACATTGGATGACCTCAGCAGGTTTGCCATAATACTGTTATGGGGAGGGCAGTGTGTGCATGGGCCATAACCCATTCATGCAGGGGTTGACATGCCAAATGCGGGCACACATGGGGTCATATGTCACAGGTACATGTATACAGCTACTAGATGACTACTTCCTTGTACAGTCATGTTGCACAGCTGGCGCATGCACCACATAGTCTGTCATGCTGACAGATACTGGTGGCTAGTATCTGCAGTGAGTGCCATCTGCATCTCATGTGTTTGGGACCTTTGGCTGTGTGCTGGGTGGGACAGGCTCTGATGGCTCCTTGTCACAGTCACCCTCTTCCACACATCTATGTCCATCTACCTTTGGCTTATTATAGTGTGTTGTCTTACATATATGTCTGTATTCCTATCCACTGTGTATGCAAGGCAGGAGTGGTGCATACTGACATGTGTCCGCACTAAGAACTGTAACTGCCAGATATGTCTGTCTCACTGGTGTTTGCAGACATGGCCTTCATGTGTTTAGGTGTGTGATCATGCCCAATATGACCTTTCAGTATGTTCTTGACTGACATTGCCTTCATTCCTCTTGACTGACATTGCCTTCATTCCTCTAAGTGTGTGAGCATGCCCAGAATGGCCATCTATATTGCATGTGTGGATCAAGTCCAGGTAGTTTGTACTGCAGTGCTGACCTTTGTGTTGTACACCAACAGGTAACATGCTGTGTCTGCAGGGTATCCATCAGTCATTTGGCATTGACTGTTGCTACATTTCTGCATAGCGGGGGGGGGGGGACACCTGACTGTTTCTACATTTCTGCACAGGAGTGGGGGGGGGCACACCTGACTGTTACTATAAGTGTACGTAGGATGGGGGGGAACACCTGACACTTTTACACATTTGCTAGGACTGTATTGGTATGTCGGGTACTCCATTTCAGTCTGTGGTTTTACCTATTGTGCTGGCTAGATGCATACTAATGTACTACAGATCTTAGCTTTAACTACCTACATATTAATTTCTGACTTCCTAGCCTTCACAACTTACATACAACTGCCTGGCCTGCTGTAGTCTGTCTGTGTGGGCCTGAGGGACGGGTTACCCATAGGGCTCATTCAGAGGCCATAGTACAGCATTTGTTTGTGTTTGTCTACACCTATCCTGCTGGATGTAACTATTGTTGGGTATGTGACCCTCCAACTGGCATGTGTGAGTCACTTACCTTGAGGGTGTCCCAGTACTGAGGGTGGTGCTGCAGGGCTGCCTATGTCGGATGCACATAGTACACTCCCTATACATCTTTGAGCACAGGTAGTGTCATGTTTGGCATCCCTTTTACTGTATGTGCGAGTCAGAGAGAGGTGTCATTCCCTGGGTCTCTACTGTGTCAGTGCATGTGCTATGCATTGCCTCTTTGCCGGCCAGGGCATACTGGGCACACCTCCTTCTTCCTACTGGGGCAGGCTCAGGTTGTTCGTCCTCCGAGTCACTCTGTGTCTGTGCAGGTCTTGGCAAAGGTGTGGGGCTGTGTGGCCCTGCCCCATACTGTTCATGCTGCAGCTGTTTCCACAGGATCATATTGTGTAGCATGGCACATACAAAGACAATTTTGGTACATGTAGTTCGTGAGTACTGCAAGGCTCCCCCAGATGTGTCCAGGCACCAGAACTGTGACTTGAGCATCCCAAACACACTCTCTATTTTGATTCGTGTTTGTGCATGTGCCTCATTATGGCGTTCTTGTTCAGGTGTGTGTGCATTTCTGATGGGTGTCATCAGCCATGGCTCCAGTGCATATCCAGCATCCCCCACAAGATGACCGTGTGGGATGTCCCCATTGGCAAATCTCTGGTACAGCTGTGTCAGATGCCATATGTGGGAATAATGGTAGCTTCCAGGGCAGCCAGCACACACATTCATTATTATGCCCTGGGCATCGCACACGACCTGGCAGGTGATGGAGGGTAAGCCCTTGCAGTTGATGTAGACCCTACCCCACTCACCAGGTGGTGCTTTAATGCATATGTGCATGCAGTCTATTGCACCCACTACCTCAAGGTATTCTGCTATTTAGTGGAAGAGATGCATATTGCTGGCCAACATCTCACAGGTGATGGGGAAATATACGTGCTCACCAACATGTGCTGACATGGCATCCAGGAACTGGTGGAGTACCCTGGATGCTGATGCCTGTGAAATCCCCATCATATCCCTAGTTGGCCTTTGGAAGTTACCTGTAGCTAGTATTCTTAGGCCTACACATACTTTGGTATCCACTGGGATGGGTTCCCCTCTGTTAATTCTGTATGTGAGGCGTCGCTGGCACAGCTCAACAATTTGCTGTAGAGGTCCCTGTCCACCCTATAGTGCTCCACTATCTCCAGCTCATGTAGCCCTTGGTAGGTTACCCTGGGTATGTACACTCTTCTCCGCCTCCTCACTGTGGGTTGCTCAGCAGCATTCACATCCTCACCACCCTCAGCCTCTTGCATATGCTGGTTTATGATAGCAAAAGCTGGCCCTAACATTTTTTCTCTTGCTTTCATTTTGTAAAATTTCCCCATCTGTATACACCGGTGGTGCAGAGCTTTTGGGAAAAACAAGGGGGAAAGGTGTCTACATAGTTTATAGTGGTGTGCTGGGCTGAGCTGGTCTGCTGCTGTCTGTGTAATTGGCTGATTCTGATACATTTCACCTGTCAGCTAAGCTAGTTCTCCTTGATTAGCTTCCTACTGTTGTTTTCCTTTCCCATTGCCTCCCTGTTTAAGGCTGTGTGTGCGCCGTGCAAACGGAGTGCTCAAATGTGCACAGAGCTGCTATTTCCTGGTTTAACTTCCTTTTTCTTTCTGTAAACCCGGTGCATGGTGCGCACACCTGCATACACTTTGTAAAGAGTGCTAGGCAGGTTTAGACACAGAGCAGTCCCAAGCCACAAGTCTCCAATCCACTTACAGTATGCCTGACACATGCCCTCATGATGTCACCTATATCCTAGTCTTGCACTCAGCTATTCTTACTCTTACAATCTTGGGACCTGCCTCATACCCTGGGGAAATGTGGGATTCACTATCCTTCCCCTCATTTGCATAGGATTGCCTGCTAATGCATAGTTACATGTCCCACACTGAGCCTCCCCACTTAGCAACCATTACTCACTGGCCAGGTTGTCTTATGCATGCCATTGACTTGCATTGCAGAATACTGCTTTTAGTTAGAATGCTTATTTTAGGTTTATTTTATTATTTTCCCCCCAATCCCGTTTGCACGCCGCTGCCCTATGCTTAAACAGGCAAGATTGGCGAAAAAAAAATAAAAGTTTTTTTTTATTTTTTACACATTTTGCAATGCCAGTGGCCTTCTACTTGCCATTGGCAAGCTTCATCAATGATATGCAGCCTTTATTTGGAGCTGTCATAGCTCTGTTTTGTAATTTGCAGAAATGTACTCTTTTACTAACCGAGTACATTTCTGCACACTGCACTCGTCCTGCACAGACAGCTGCCGGCTTCCTGGATCACATATTACCCTCATTTGCATGGTTTTCACCTGCAAATGAAGGTAATTTGCATACAGGAGCTCAGTCCATGCAGGATTAGTCTAGGAGCTCACGTGCACATCCCGGGAGCTCGTTCCTGGATCGCACGTTGACCATATTGCCGAAAATAGCTCTTAGACTAATCCTGCACGCTATAAAGGACTTTATAAATCCAGGGGGAATGTCTATATGTGTGAACAGTGGTATAACTTGTGTTTATAATAGCGATATAATGAATACAATGGAAATACAGTGACACGTAAGACAAGTGTTTTGCAAAATGTATCTGTTGTTTTAAGAAATGATAGACACTTGCTGTATTAGTAAGAGCTGGTTTCTTTATTTTGCTGTTGTGTGGAATATAAAAAATGGGAAGAGAAAAGTACAGTCATAGAGCATTTGCTCTTTTCCTTTTGTGGGGAAAGCTACGTAGCTATGGAAGAAACAGAAGGAGAAAATCAATAACAGTGAAGAAAGACATCGGAGATGAAGCAGGAAATTGCTTCTGCCAATGGAATCCAGAGGAACCATTACTGTTTCTCAGGAGTACAAGACTAAATTAAATGCACTTGCTGTGCATTTAGTTAAATCAATTTGTTTTGCTTGAAAGAACCTGACATATTTTATTTGAATATAAAAGGCATCCTCCAAGCTCAACTATAAACCTCACCATTATTGTCTCAGCCTCCAAACATAACACTACCATACTCCAAACAATCTTGAACTCTGTCTGCTAGTTCATCACTAACTCTTCCCAAGAATACACCATTGCTTCATACTTGTAACAGCAAAATGGCTTCCCATTAAACAAAGACCCTTCTTCTTGAAACTCCACTCTTTAAATTATACTAGTTGTAGTCTTTCAACGGGTACAGGATGTTTTGACCCTGGACAGTTCGACCCATGGACAGTTCAACCCCGGATGGATCGACCCCAGAAGGGTTCAACCCCAGATGGCTCATATGAGCAAAAATACAGGTAATCGAAATTGCTGCACCCCCCCCCCCCCACACCCCTGCTAAATATATATTCCAATGCCAAGATCACACTACAGTGCGGATGCATTTATAAAACTTTAAAAACTTTTTTCTATATATAATTGGGGTCAAATAGACTGGGGTCGAATAGTCTGGGGTTGAACTGTCCAGTAGGTAATCCCATAGACAATCAATGTAAATTTAAACATGAAAGTGTATACAATTGCATTGTGATCGAACCATCCGTGGTCAAACTATCCACTGTCCAACCGTCCCGGGTCGAATAGTCCTGTTTCCCTCTCAACACTTCATCAGCAAAATTCCATTGAAAAAAAAACATCTTGTTACAATTTACACCAGCTATCACAACTCCTAGGCCCTCCCTACTAACTAGAAGACATGCTTTCTCAATAATTGTACTCCCCAGCATAATTTATTTAGCACACCAGTCTATTCAGCTATACAAAAAGATGTCATTGGTCATCTTAAATTACCAGCCAGATGTTCCTGCTTCCAGACAGCCTCATAAATTATTGCCACTTCATCCATGATCATAGACCACTCTTGTATATATATATATATATATATATATATATATATATATATATATATGTGTGTGTGTGTGTATATATATATATATATATATATATATATATATATATATATACCTGACCAGCCGACAGCTGAGAAGACCCCTTAGTCAGCGGGAGCTCCAGAAAGAAGATCGAAAAAGAAGAAGACCGACGAATCGCGGGTTGCAGAACATCGACAACCGGATGACAACCTGGAGGCCGAGGAAAGACCGAATGGACAATGAAGACCCGGAGCGTGGACGGATGACAAGCCCGAGGAGAGGATGGTGGGGAGGGGGGAAAGGTGTGGAAGTGAGTGGGTTAGCGGTGGAGGGCGAGGGGGGTAAGTAGTGATGTTGGCGGTCTGAGGGGATAGGGGTGGGTTAAGTGAGTTAGGACGTTGTTATAGGAGCGGGTTAGGGCGATAGGGGCGGAGTTAGGGTTAGGCGGAGGATAGGGTTAAGTTAGTTAGTTAGGGTAGGGGGGGGGGTAGTAGGTAGTGCGATAGTAGCCGGACCTTAGGGTTAGGGTAAGGTTTAGTGTGGGCTTGTAAGGATTTTGGTGTGCTTGTGTTGTGTGTGTGGTTTGTGGAATGGGGATGTGTTTTGTTTTGTATGGGGGTTATGTGTGGTTGTTGTGTGGTTTCGATTATGTCAGGTAGAACCATATATATATATATATAATTTATTTAAGTAGGTAAACTGGATCACAGGAGTCTGTTTTTAAGCCACGATGTATTGACAGAGAGTAAAATTATTTATAGAAAATGTATGATACAGTGATGAAAAACAAGACAATAGATAATACGAAGCAGTAAAGTACAGATAGCAGCCATGTGCAAACATCATTAAAATGAAAAATATGCATACAAGTATGTATACAATAATACATTATACAACTTGTAATAGGTATGCTATCCTGCTGATATAAACTAATACAGCCAATGCATCACAGCCATGGTAAGGGCAGGGTAAGAGGGGCAGCTGCCCTTGGTGCAAATTGCTAGGGTTAGGAGGCATGATTAGTACTTTAGTTTAGGTACCTATCAGTTTCCAATCTGCCACTGGAAGATAAGACTGCAGTAGTGGCAAAGTATTTAACGACATCCAGTCTTTTAGTTCTGCTGTGGCGACCCCTAACCGGGAAAAGCCGAAAGACACAACAATAGTCTTTTTTATAAAGTGTAGCCTCCTTGCTTTGTAAAACATAGATATTTAACTTACATGACTAGTGCACCTAGAGTCTCTTTTCTTTTGTAAGTGATCTTAGCTGGTGAAGAATGTAAGGTAAACGGGCTGTCAAATGATGCTTGGGAGTGAGTTCCAGGTAGCACAAACAGAAACAGGAGACATGGCTGTGTCAGAGTAGACAAATAATTGGATTAAAAGTAGCTCTGCATTATAGTTAGGAAATATGAGGAATATGGAGTATTATTTGACAGAAATGAGTCAGTATAAGACCTTGCATTGCTACACTAATGAATTATTATTTGTGCAGTCAGATACCAGCCAACCAGCTTTACTTCAAGGCAATGGTTAACACCTCCTGCCAGCTCCAGCAATAAAAGTATCAGATGGGATTCTGCATTATTTTTAGTTTTTGTATATTTTTGTTAGAGGTGGATCAAATTATTGGAAGGGACTACCCAAGGGTTTATACAAGGTAGCAATGGCAATCCTGCCCTATTTAGTAAGTCTGAAATATTGCTGCATTTATAGAGGATTAATATAATATTTTCTAATGTCACAGATATGAATGGATAAAATAAGTTATGGTTGTAACCAAAACTTCAAATATTTTATGGACTCAACAGTGTTTTAGAGACACAGCATCATGGCCAGTAAGGTTCCAGGAGGTGCTGCATAAGCTGAAACATTTCTGAGTGCCAAATGCCATGGCGTTTGTTTTGCTGAGCTTGACTGTCATCATCCTGCTTTCACAGGCATGGCACAGCTAAGGCAGGGTAAAGTTACTTGATTTACAGATGGAGTGCCAGCTTCACAAATGACCATATCAACACAGCATAAACTGCGATGTAGTGTGCTTTTTGGGATATGAAGTGAGTTTTAATGTAACATTGTGCCAAGGACAGAACCTTCTGGAGCACCAGGTGATACAGGGTACAGGGAGGATTGCAACTGTGTGCTTGACACAACAGTTTTAGAGTTTACCACACAGGTACCCTGTGTGTAGACTACAGGTTATGGCTAAAATACTGAGAGCACAGTACAGGAAAGGATATTAGGCTGCACTGAGACACCATCTGTGACACAGTTTATGAATAGGGCAATAACTGATAGGACCATCACTTCCTTGAAGGGTACAGTACCAGTGCACCATGTAGTACTATATGATGCACAAAGACCCATATGTAAGTCAGCACATATCATAATCTTGGGGCTGAAGCAGTATTGTGTATCAATACATAGTCATTTGCATGGGATGTTGCAAGGGTTGCAGAAATTGTCACCCTCACCCCAGTACTAGCACAGAGGGGAACACTATGTATATATCCCCAACTCATATTACATTCTGTGTAGATGTCAATATCCTTTCAGTGTCCCCTCCCCAATAATCATGAAAAACATAAGTTTATCAACAAACACATTATGCGGTGCATGATGACCAGCTAATGGACTAGCCTGAATGTGGTTTTATCAACAACAAAATATCTCTGTCATCTAGTGCAACACTTTGAATAACCATACCAGTCACACATAAGTAAGTCCATATGTCTAAAAGACTCTTTCTCTCAGATGTTACCATACATTATTAAGTAAGACATCATCTTTATCATCTAGTGGCTCTTCCTTAAATAATCAGCTCAGGGGAAGTTCATGATTAATAAATCATCATGATGTCCACTGATTTCACACAACCTCCCCTCCCCAAAAAAAAGAGCAAAACATTGTTAATCTTGGTAGACATAACCCAGAAGTAAATACAACAAACCTCTGAAGACCACTTTGGGCATTCAGTTACTGAAAATATCAAATGAGTTTAGTACCAGCAATCATATGATTAATTTCATCTGCCACTCATTGTGGCATATTGAAAATATGCTGAAGAATGTACTGGATATTGTCTTACCATTTGTCTCAAACAGGTTTAAAGATTTGGTGGTGGTATTTCACTTATTGGATGGTGTATATTAAATATTCACATTTTTTTTAGCTACAAAATTGTAGTGATTAAAATGCATAATGAAAGAGATCTAGCAGACACCATAGAATCGTCGTTAATATTATTTGGAAACCTGCAGTTTTATTGGTCAGTAAAGGAGAGAAGGCCAATATGCATCAGGAAAATGTTGTGCATAGCAGTTTATTATTGTTAAACTAAGTAAGGTATGTTTGCATCATATCCCTCACCACTGGAACAAATGCCTACTGGAAGTCAAAGACAGTTACATCAGAGCCACCATCAAAGTAATCCTAGATAACTGAATGTACAAACTCCGATTTTACTGCTGTCTATCTTGTATTGCTTGCCTTAAAGCTGGCAACTTCTGAATATGGCTTGTTGGCTAGGTTTACAATGATCTGTAGACTGACTACTCAGTAGTTACTATTAAATCAATTGGTCTTTAATGGTGCTTCAGTTGGGGTAGCCCCTGAAAATGGAAGAACATTGCCATCCCATTGGCACACAAAAGAAGGGAAAGCATTAGTTGCATTCACAAACATTAAACATCATATGGCATCTGTCTGTAACCACTGCTCCACAGGTTACGATCATAGAGGGGGTTGCACCAAGACACAGGTACAAATGCCTCATTAGAATGAATACCTCCCAGTCAAAGGCTTTTGGTACATTCACCAAAGATGTTGCACAGTAGTCTTGCTGCAAATGCCAGCACATTTCTATACATACCATATTGTACTTTTTGGCAGCAATGCATACTGTAAATGGGGTCCCCTCCCTTGGATGCAACCCCAATTGCCATGTGTATGGAACTGCCTACTACTCAGAATGCCAATACTGTGACTACCTAGTTATTGAGTGAGGCTTTGGAGCAGTTGTTAGGAGATGCTGAAGTAGTTTTTAATCTCCACTGTTGTGCATTATGATTACTCTTAGCATTTCACATGCTGTTCCATACTGCTGGCACTGGTGATACTACACTGTTAGCACATTATTACACAGCTATACTGGAGTATATTGCACATGCTGTTACTTACTGCTGGCACCAGTGATAATACACCGTTAGCACATTATTACACAGCTATACTTGAGTATATTTCACATGCTGTTACTTACTGCTGGCACTGATGATACTACGCTGTTAGCACATTATTACACAGCTATACTTGGGTATATTGCACATGCTGTTACTTACTGCTGGCACCGGTGATACTACGCTGTTAGCACATTGGGCAGGATTCACGAAGCCTCCGTGTAAGAGTTATAACTCATACACGGGGGCTGCAGTTAAACGGAGTGATGTCAGCATGCTTTGCATATTCATGAGAGCATGCTGAATCACACCTAAGGCTAACACGGTCCATGTAAGACAGTAGGGGGCGTGTCCGTAGGCCGAGCCCTGTAAGCGGACACGCCCCCAGAAGAGGAAAAGTGCCCAAAGTAAACACCCACGACAGAGTCCACGGAAATGTGAATAAACAGAACACAACACATACCCCCACAGACTATGAACAGAAAACATATAAATAAACATGTTATATATTTTTTAAATTGTAATAATGTTTAACCGTGAGTGCGCTCATTTGCACGGGCGTGCCCGTAGCACAGCTACAGTTAGCAGTCAGTGGGAAAGCATATAAGAACTAAATATGCAAAATAAGCCAGGAAGCAATAGCGTAGCGGTAGAGATGTTGGCTGAAGAGCAGGCATTCATGGTTCGAGCCCCCACAACACCAACTTTTTATTTTTAGCAAAATAAGCACGAAACAAGTCCCTGACAAATATGTACACATAAAACCACATTTTATGTAAAATGTAATGAAATAGCCCATTTATATTGAAGAAATGTGAGGTAACAAAAGAATAAAAAATGCCAGATGTGCCCATAGCTGAGCTACAGTTTAACAGGGTGAGTGCATCTGCCCGTAGATGAGCAGTGGTTTAACTGGTGCAAAATGAGTGCCAGTAGCTGAGCAGTGGTTTAACATGCTAAATCTATGTGCCCCTAACTGAGCTGAGCGTAATATGCATGCTGATAGCCAAATGAGGCTTAAACCAGCGTACCCGTTTGCGTGAGCTGCGCACGCAAACAAGGTAACCGACAGGCAACGTTGAGCAAGCCGTATCAAAACTGCCTTTACACAGACACACCCCTCAGCATGTCTAGACAGTCATGAAAAATAAAAAGCAGTGGCCAGGTTCAAACCCAGGATACTATACACCATAGTCAAGGTACCAAACCACTAAGCCATGACAGCAGTACCTAGAAATGCAATAATAGCTAATATATAGGAATGAATACAAACTGGAGCATGACAATGCAGGTTTACTGAAGTTGATACAATTCCAAAATGGCCAATCACAGATATGTGCGGGAAAACGGACTATATAAGCCCCATAGGCAGGAATACACAGCATAAACGATTGTAGAACTGAACTGCAGGCAGAATGACAGGAGTAGGAGAGGGTAGTTGCTTTCGAGCACAGAGGTGGGGCGTTGAGGAGTCCAGGTACATGGTCTGGCTCCTAGTCCACAATCATGAGGCACAACTCATGCAGGGCCAGGTCCTCTGGGGAGCATACAGGGCTGAGGCGTGGGACCAGTTGGCTCATGATCTCACCAGTGCCACAGGGATTCCAAGGACTGGTGAGCAGGTCCGTCACCCCCATGTGGACCTGAAGAGACGCAAGCAGGACCAACTGAACCTTTGGATCCAGGAGGCCCGGCAAACACCCAACGACCCACTACTGAGTAAGTTACATTTAATTATGTATGTAAGAAATGAAACTAGCTGATATTATGGAGATGTGTATTCCAATATTACTTAATTTATATTACAGCTGCAGGTGTCCGTTCTGCGAACCGCAGAGCCTATGGCGATAGGCTGGTGCAGTTGTGCCACCAGGCAGGTCAGTAATCCACTACCACTAACTGTAAAGAAATATAAAAGTATGACAGTCAGCAAAAGAGTGCAGTGTAGTCACTAAGGAATAAAATGTGCAAGTAACAGTATGAAAGTGTCTGCAAGTATTGCTTGATTACAAAAGTGTGTTTCAGACTGTAAGTTAAACCGAAAAATGAAACTGTCTGACATAAATTCTGAAATAAAAATGCCCCACCTGTAAGAAAATAGTACACAACCTGCAGCAAGCTGAAAAGTATAGCTGCAGAAGATGATGAAATCACATGTGTGAAATATATCCCTGTTGAAATACTGAAACATGACAGAAGTGAGACTGCTGGAAAGGATTGTAATAACTACAGGTAAAACATGTCAATAAAGCCTAGAAGTGAGTACCATCCTGAATAGTAAAATGAAAGCAAGTGAGAGAGTGTGAGAAAGTGTCATGAATCCAGCAATACAGTAGTAATAACCCCTGAATAAAGTATACTGCAGTCAAGACAGAATGAAATGCATGTGAGAATCAAAACCAAACAGCGAAATCTGTTCAAAGTGTTGCTGCATCTGGAATGTGTATCCCAAAATCTGGATATGTTGCTCTCAGTCTGCAATATGCAGATAGGATGATTGTCTGATATACCAAACATCCACACTTGTCTACAGTTATATAAAGCAAATGTAGCAGGATGATGTAGCTGAACAAAGCTAGATATGAATGTGTATGAAGAACAATAAAATGTATATTGATGTTGCAGTAACAGTCCTATCACCAAGTTGAAATAGTTATCATATAGGAAACTGTAGTTAGAACAGTAGTGTGTGTATATCTGTAGCTATTAGAAATGTACAGCATATGTATTGGTATTTGAAGGTGTTAATATTATTTTCTTCACTCCACCCTATAACCACATATAACCCATTCCACGTGAAAATGGTATGTGCAATCACAATTAACACCCCTGGACGTTTGTCGTGTTGTGTCATATATATTTGCATGTCCGTTGATGCATCTGCCCTGTTCATACATCCAAACCTGATGGCCTGTTGCCATCAATTAACCCTGCATGTTGTTGGACTGTGTATTGCTGTTCAGATTATGCATGTGTTATGCACGCTGTTCAATGGTGTGAATATCTGGGTGTTTGGTTAATGGGAATACTAATGCATGCTGTTACAACTAATTGTGAATGGTATTATATGTCACTAACCCAAACTATCATGACATAATGCAAAACATAGGACGACAGGGAAGGCGGGTTCCAGCGGACCCACCTCTCCCACCTCAGCTGGCGAGTGCACCTGGCACTAGTGCCGAGTCTGGACCCTCCTCCGGTGGCCCTGTGCCACCTGTGGGTGGAAGCGCTGCAGGGGATGGGGCTCGCCCCCCCTCTGCAAGTGTGGCCGGAGGAGAACCACCAGTCACCCTCCGTAGCGTCCAGACTGTGGTGCATAGGGAGATTCGGGACTCTGTTCTCGAGCCCCTACGCCAGCTTGAGGCATGGGTGGCACAACTAACGGGCATGCCTGTTGCCCGGCCTACACAGCCCCCAGCACAGCCCCGTCCTGGGCAGTGAAGGAACAGTGGCAACTGCCTATGGGTGGGGATATCAGTTCCACTGTTGCCATCTGTGGGCTCATGGGCTCTGGATATCCAAACCTCAGTCCCGTCAATTGTGTACCCCCCACACGTGTCATACACCACCCCTGTATGCGTCTTGTTTGTCTTGTCTGTTTACCTACCCAACCTACCTCCCCAGCTGTACCGACTTCCTTCACCTGACATACCACTCTCACCTGAAAAAAAAAAAAAAAAAAGGGCACTCTGTACCCACAAAAAAATTACGCCCCATACATAGCTGCCCATTCCGCACACATGTCTGCTGGACATGGAATCTATCAATTACAATTGGCTGTACAACAAGTATTATTGTTGTCCTGACACCTCTCTCAGGGGTGGAAGGTTTCAAATGTCACACCAAATTACATACATATGCACAGCTGTTGCTGATGAAGAAATGGGCAGCTATGGGCCTTACCTACATCCCTCCTGCAAATCCCAAGCTTGTTTCCCTACTGTCTTACCCTCTTTGTGACCCCTTTTTCACCACTTTGCTGTCTCCCCATTTTCTTTTCTTTCAAAGAAAATAGCGCGGGTGTGCACCAGAGTAAGCACTGTTAAGTGATTGTAAGCGGGTGTGCACTTGTTTGCGCGGAGCTAACCGCCAATGCGCATGCGTGAGCTCCGCGCAAACCACCGCTAACCTGGTTACAACTGCTTAAAAGTGCCTTAGTCACTTTGATTGACAGGTCCTGTACTCAGTTCAAAAGCAAAATAAAATCCCACTGTCAGTCCCGAACCCAGGACCTTGGAAACACTAGTCTGTATGGCCTACCACTAAGCCATGACTCTTATACAAGAACATTGTGCTAAAATAAATATAACATGTAATAGTAGGGATGAATGTAAAGGGAATATAGGATGCGTAGTACCCAAAGCATATCATGTAGAATTACTGTCAAAACTACTGGATTCCCACAATAGTACTGTGTGAACACAAACAGCCATGCTAGTTGGTAGCTTGTAGGTAATAATGTCAGTTAAAGTACATATATAAATGTATGTATATGTACATATATATATATATATATATATATATATATATATATATATATATCTTTATATAGTTGTAGGAGTCATTGTGCATACACACTTACTACAGGGAACATGAGAGAGGAATGGAGAAATGTAAATCTACAACACAGCCTGAATCATGAGAGAGATACTAACCTTTACACTCACAGAACACTGTCCACAGCATACCAGCATGGTCCCCGCCCTTACAATCTGAAAGGGCAACGCCTATCCCACATACCCTTTTATAGCACTGACCTGAAATCACAGTGAGAACTGCAATCAGTACACAACTGGCTGTATGCAATTAGCAAATGCTGGCTTACAATTGGTGCAGAGGCCATCACATGGACCTATGCAGATACCTACAAAAGCATCCAGTACTAACACTCCACACATGCAATACATTCATTGCACTGTCTGGAAGCAGACAGAGGGAGAGAGAAAAGTGAGAGAGAGAGAGAGAGAGAAAAAAAATTATACACTGTGACTCTGTCACCCGAAGCTGTCAGCAGTGACAGTAGCAGCAGCAAGCAGAAGCAGTGGTAATGCAACCAGCTGAAACAAACACAGGTAATGCAAAGTAGCAGGTTAATAGTGTGCATACTGTGAACCCTCCAAATGTGTCATAGGTCTGTATCTATAGGTATGTCCATGTGATATGTTGTGTGTACGTAGTTCCACCAAAAGGGGATGACCATACATTACATGTCAATCAGTCTTAGGCCATGATCCTGGCAGCAGTTGTCTGTGCGTTGCCCCCAGCAATGGCTGTAGTGACTGCTTTGAAAGGTCAGCCAGATTCAAAAGGCAGGATCAGCCCATCACAAAGGCACACTGGCTGGGAACAAGTGTCTGCAGGTACCCGATATCACTGCATATGCATCCCATACTGCATAATTCCATAGCTTAGCAGACCAGGCCGGTTATGCATATGATGTGGTAGTTTCCAGGGTCAGTTGAGGTGCCTCCTTAGTGGTATGGGACCACTGTCGCTGTATGCCACTGTCCAGGTACATATCCTGTAGTACGGCCAAGATAAATTATCAGTGTTATATGCGGTTGTATGTCCTCTCGGAGTGCAGGTAGCACACATCCAGGGATACCATGAGGTCACAGTGATGCTGTGTGTTCTGCTCTGCTGAGGGCGGCCCTCACCTGGACATGTGAGATGATAGGGAGGTTACATACAGCTGTGATAAATATTTCAACTGGTGGGGGAGAAGGAGGGGATACGTGCACGAACATGTCTGCAAGACTGTTGCCAATATCCGTGTGTTTGGTGAATGTTAAGTAGGTGTGTATTAACACAGAGCATATCTGAGGCATGTGGTCCATATGTGTAACATAACTGAAGAAGGCCTTGTGGTCATCCATAGTGTTTGTGGCCATTTCCCTCCCAGAGTAGGCCGTGGCCGTTGTTATGACGGACCGTAGCATAGTACCAGTGCTGACCACAGATGCCTTCCCTTAATGTGAATGTGCTCTGTCCTGCAGTAGCCTCCTGCTATTGTTATACAATCTGCCTCTGTCTGGGGTCCACCGGACAGGATGCCTAACCTTTGTGCATAGGGTCTGGGTTAGAAATGTGTGTGCAAGTTCCATGCAATCTGTGGCATGTCTGTGGTAAGCATTTGCAAAGGGGTCAGCAGTGTGGCTTGTGGCTTCCACTGGCCCAGTGTGCTGCATGGATACCATCTCAGTCCCAGCAAGTGAATAACTGTCTAATCACATACATATCAAAGTAGTCTACTGTGCTGGTGGTGGTGGTGGGGTATGTATATTCAGGCCGAGTAACTTCTGTCCACATCACAGTAGTGGATGGTGTCCCACATACAGTACCTTGGGATGAACCCCCAGAGTGAGGTTGTGCATTGGACCTGTCAGTGTGTGCTGACCGATGGGGCATGCTACTATGTTGTGTGGAATGTGGCAGGTATTGTTGCACAGGTGTTGGCTGAACACTGATATCTGGCCATGTACCTGTGTATCCACCATGACACACACACATGCAACATATGGGAGTAGTAGTATATCACTACACATGAGTATCATGTATAGTATGTGTGCCATATATTGCTGACATAGTCTGCTGATATCCTGTTTGTGTTCTCTTCCAGGGAGATGGCGCGTCAGCGTAATCCCACCTACTCTGTAGCGGAAGACAAGGAGATCCACCAGAGCCTGGTGCGGGAGTATGACATCCTGTTTTCCTGCACCAGTCAGAATCAGCAGGAGAGGGCTGCACTATGGCAAGACCTTGTCCGTAGGGTAAATGATATTGGCACGCATAACAGGACATATGAGCAGGTACGACATCACTGTAGTGATTTAATCCGAAGTGTCCGTCAGCGTGCATCAGATATCCACAGGCAACAGGTTGCCACAGGAGGTGGGGTGGCCACACATCCCCCCCTCACCAGACTGGAGGGGCTACTCCTAAGTGTTGTAGCTCCAGCCCTGGAACAGCAACAGCAGTACACCTGCATTATGATGGAGGCTGGTTCCACACAGCAGCACGACATGGAGCGTGCAGGTAATATGCCATATGTACACTTGACTGTTCTGTACACTGTATCATATGCAATATCAATGGCACAGTTGTGTCCACTGACATTAATCTCATCATTTCTGCAGGTCCCTCCGGGGTTACAGCAAGGCAGGCCATCCATGCTGGTGAGTGTGTTTAACATAACCTATAATAGTCCTGATAATGCTAGTAGCAGTAGTGTATCTCAGTAGTGCTCTGTGTGTATACTGAGGGGTGTGCATGTGTGCAGGTGTGCCTGTGCCCATGTGTGCATGTGTGCATGTGTGCAGGTGTGCCTGTGCCCACGTGTGCATGTGTGCCTGTGTCCACGTGTGCATGTGTGCATGTGTGCCTGTGTCCATGTGTGCATGTGTGCATGTGTACACGTGTGCATGTGTGCATGTGTGCATGTGTCCATGTGTGCATGTGACCACGTGTGCATGTGTGCATGTGTGCATGTGCCCATGTGTGCATGTGTCCACGTGTGCACATGTGCATGTGTGCATGTGTCCATGTGTGCATGTGTCCACATGTGCATGTCTGCATGTGTGCATGTGTGCATGTGTGCCTGTGTGCATGTGTGCATGTGTGCATGTGTGCCTGTGTGCATGTGTCCACGTGTGCATGTCTGCATGTGTGCCTGTGTCCATGTGTCCATGTGTGCATGTGTGCCTGTGTTCATGTGTGCATGTGTGCATGTGTTCATGTTTGCATGTGTGCATGTGTGTAGAAGTGCATCACTGGTAACAATGTCTGGAGACTGTAAACTGTGTTTCCTGTCTTCCTCCCACATGTTCTGGTGCTGCTCTGGTGACCTGCAGCAGGGAACCTGAATCTTGTGCCATGGGTACTGGTAATGATAATTGTGTAATGGTACAGGAAGGTGTGTCAGGGTCCACCATTGGTCAGCCAATTGACAGTACACAGCTGTCAACCCCATCATTGCTCACAGTCATCATGCCAGTACATCCTTTGTCACCATCGTCTCTAGGTGATGGACAGGATACAGTGGGCATAGACCAGGGTAATGTGGTACCTGTGGCACATGCGTCCCCACACAGCAGCCATGGGCAGGGTCCTCCGATGGTACCACACAGACAGTTGCCCATGGGTTCTCGTGGTAGCATCCGTGGGCGTACTGCCTCTGGCCGACGTGCCCAAAGAGGTCTGTCAACCTCAGCTATGTTTCGGACTGTCATGCAGGCACAGTCGCATATGGAAAGGTACACCAGACAGGGTCTGAAGGACCTGAGAGCATGTCGCACAACCATGACAGACAGTATGCGTGACATTGCGGATGCTATCCGTAATTTCACCGATGTCATAGACAGACATTGTGGGGAGATATTACAGCAGTACCACAACCAGATGTCCATGAGCCAGGGCAATGGTGGGCGTTTGCGGCGTCGACGTGGCCGTATGCCGGCAACAGCAGCATCTGGCAGTCGGCGCGGACGACAACAGGCTCGCACACGCCCTCATAGTGCCAGCAGCAGCCCCAGCAATGCTGGGTCTGTGCTGTCATCGGAACGCCCCAGGAGACCACGTGCACGTGGCTCTGGACAGTCCCAATAGGGACCTGTGTCCAGTCAACACACTCCCGCTTCTGACGACAGTACCCAGTCTGGCTTAGTACTGGATATGGTCCATAGCACCCCTGCCAGGCACAGGTACCGTGTCCGTGCCCACAAACACTGATCTGTATGACCTGCCAGGTGCAGTCTGTGGCTGTCCACAACCCCCTGTATATGGCAGCCATGAGGTGGAACTGTGTGCGTGCATACACACATGCAAAATGTTAACACCTAGGGCGACCACATACACGCCCACACTGCACCACACTGCCCCACCCTGTACTGCTGCCCCTCACCAACACACATACACACACATGTCAATTGGTGGTATCAGTGGCTGACTCAGGCATACCTAATCCACACCCTGTGCATATGATGACACTGTGCCACCTCCTGCAATCTCCAACATCATTGTGGGAACAGGTAAACACGTTGCTGATGCACAGAGTGACTACATAGAAGTGTATTAGTAGTATCATGTGCGTAACAGTACAGTGTGCTGCTATGACTGTGTGTTTATCCCAGCATGCCTGCTGCAGTAACTGTATGAATGTCCTGAATTGTTATCTGCACCCATAGTACATACCAAAGTGTAACAGCTGCACATAATTGCATGCCAGTGGTAAGGTTGCCAACAGATAGCCACATACATGGGTAGCACAGGGGGAAAGCTAATGCAAGTAGTGATATGCAATGGTGGACATGTACAGTAATGGTGTCAAATTGCCCACAATGACTATGCAATGTGGATGTTCGCGCATGTAGATATGTGTGCAGTACCAATGTAATCCAAATCACAAATAACTATGACATAATATCAGTTCTACCATGGGCATCTGCGCTGTGTATTCCTGAGTACATGTTGATAGTGCCTACATATTTGCATTGTTACTTATTGTTATTGTTACCCCTTCTTTTTTGTACAATGCATTACTTCCAGCCCTGTTTACTGTAGTTTTGTTTGCATGCATGTTCGCTTGAGGTTCCCTGGAACACTGCTTACACCTGCAATGCAGAGTTACAGTGCTTCTGTAGACTCCTAGTGACATCTGCATAGCGTACGATACGTATGTCAACTTTACACATGACAGAACGTCATTGTCTGTCCTGTACGCATGTATGTTGCCTGTGACACATTGCACATGTCTTACCTGTCATTTACCCACATGTGCAGTCATATATGCCAGTGCTATGAAACAGTAGTGGTACACCCACACATACACACCTTCAGTATGTTGTTCCCCATTGGCCCTATGTGTTGGTACTCACCATGGCAATCACACTACTAGGGTAGCATGTGCAAAGGTAACCTGTGAATCACCTCTATGGTCCAGTTGTGGTTTATGTGAGTCATGTGTCAATGTCACAGCTGCCACATGTATGCAGTCAGCCATCACCCTTGGCCAGGAACGTACAACACATGTGTGGGATGCCACCACACAGCCAATCTGGGGACTGGGCTCTCTGAACCCAGTAATGCCATACCCTGTCAGGTGGCATGTCATATATACTACATCCTGGACAAACTTCAACCCCAATCCCTGCTGCTACTATTGATAAAACCCCTGAAGATGTTTCTGATAGTTTTGACCAATTCTTTACTGAGACATTTCAAGCCCTAGCTAGCCATCTACCTCCTAGCTCCCCTGGTCCTGAAAGTAGCACCCCTAGAAACCTACTTGTGTTCAGCTGCCAACCAATCAACACTTCACTTCTCCGTACCTTGATTGAAACAGTGAAACTCACTACACTTTCTGCTGATCAACTCCCTGTCGAGTACCTATCAAACTCAGATGATGCTATTGCTTACCCCGTCTCAAAGGTAATCAAACGAACCATGGTAGAATCTAAATTTCCCACCATCTGGAAAATATCATATGTAATCCCACTTCACAAAGGAGGCAGCTCTACTGAATTCTCCAGTTATAGGCCAATAGCTATACTCTCTCCACTTGCAAAGATTATGGAAACTTTATTCATAGACAATTCATGCACCACCTAATCCAAAATCGCCTTATGGCAGACACTCAGCATGGCTTCCGTCCTCATCACAGCACTACTTCAGGCCTCCTAGCCTTTACTAACACCATAAACCATACTTGCAACACTAATTATATATCCTCAGCCCTCTTTTTGGATCTTTCCAAGGCATACGATATGGTTGATCAACAACTTGTAATCCACACCCTGCAAACATTCTGTCTAGATACTGGAGCCTTCCAGTGGTTTCAATCCTACCCGCATGGTCGACAGCAGGCTGGCCTCTGGCAGAACAAACTATCTAACCTTCTACCTAACACCCTCAGAGTACCACAAGGCTCTATACTAGGGCCCTTGCTGTTCTCCATCTTCATTAACAACCTTTATACTGTCATCCCAAAAGTCAGCTGTATCCAATATGTTGAAGACTCTACTCTGATCTGCTCAGCCACATCTCCAGTAGAGTTATGGTCAGCTACCCAGACCACCTTTAATACAATAGAAAACTGGCTTTCTGAACATCGTAAGTCTACCGCTTTCACCTTTACCATAACATCAACTGATGGCACAATAATCTCCCCTGACCCATCTACTAAACTATTAGGTGTCATCATAGACAATAATCTCAAATGTGACCTACATGTTAACCAAATTATCAAAGCCATCAATAAAAAACTAGGGTCACTTTACAGAATAAAAGCCTTCCTAGCCCCTCCAGCTAAAGGTGCCATAGCTCGCTCACACCTTCTTTCAACCCTTCTGTATGCATCCCCTCTACTCTCGAATATGAACAAGACTGTCCTTAACAAACACTCAATTTTCTACAACCACATTGCCAGGTTTGCCATTGGGCTGCCTTTTAGGACACATCATTGCATCAATCTAAATCAGCTTGGTTGGCTTGCAATACCCAGCCTAATACAGTATAACCAACTGATTATGGCCTATAAAATCCTGTATAATCCGGACAATACTCCTGCACTTCAAATATTATCACCCCCTATAACAATCCTAGACCGCTTCGATCCTCTAACAAACTACTAATTCAGACTAGCAAATTTAATAACACAGCCAGTGATTCTCTCTTTGCAAACTCTGTAAGTAGATCCTGGAACTCACTTCCAGCTGATATTACCCTACTTTCCACCTTAGGTCAATTTAACACTAGACTCAACCAACATTTGTCACTTAACTGGCTATGTCAATGTATCAAGCCTGGCTAACTCGAATGTGTAAAATCTGTGAACCAGTTTACTGTGTAATTTAATTTAATCCTGACTTGTGCTCAGCACTAACATTAACCTGTGGAACATGTTTAACTTGCTTACTTATGTAATCTCTGTAAATAATCTGTTTGTAATATGTAATGCTGGTATTATGTAATGCTGTATCTGCTTACCCTTGTAGCTTTTCTCCCCGGGCATCCCCTGGAAATGGACATGCATCCAGTCGGACTATCCCGGTCAACAAATGTAGGATAAATAAATAAATAAATAAAATATATTACAGTGACTACAATACAAGTCAGACATTGACACGCACTGACAGCATGCTGAACACACTGGGGCATACGTGGGGACTCAGAATAGCATCCTGCCTGAGCATCACACACCTCCACAGCTGGCACACAGGCATATGTTCCGTCAGAACAGAGCGCATGCCACACATGGCACACACATCCCCTGTGCCACACACTCACAGCCTGTAGGGCTACACAACACACCTGCTACAGACGTGTCAGGTACCTGTCTTGGGTGCTGCACTGGGGTCCCACTCAACAGGCTGTATCTGGTGAAGGTCACAGTGATATGCCTCAGGGGCACTATGGTCCACCACAGAACACATGCATACAGGTCAGTCAGAGGCATGGACACATATGACTCACTCATTGACCATGTCAGTATGGCTGACCTGAGACATACCTCCCTGGACTACATGATAGGAAACATAGAATGGATCTCTCAGCATGTAGCACAGGCCAGTATGAGCTTGATCTTGGTTGCCAACATACCCTCACCAGGTATGCTACCACTATATGTGGGAAGGGTGTTGTATGTCTACATTATGCTCAGTCTCCACTGTCATTCATAGGGTATCCGCTGGCTGTCAACATGTGCTTACATGCTAGGGAAGCCACAATGATGTGCAAGGGTCATCTTGCATGTGACACCCATGGCCCGATGTATAATGGCAAAGCTCCTTGGTACACACATACTGCCTTATGCTGCAGGACATGGTTTACATAGCCACCTCCGTGGGTATCACACAGGTTAGGACACTAACAGTGCTGCTACACAACAACAGCAGTGTACACCGGAAGATGCATGCACCAGACACTGTCCTCAGCACGGTGAACTGCAATGTCTGTGCAGTACCAGATTCCTGACATGGCTCACAGGTGTTACCCATCACTGACAGGTTATGCCCCATACCATGCCTGTTGTCCCCTACACATGTAACACACATGGACAGGTGGGTGGTATCCCAAGGTACCACAGATACACACACCTCCAGGTTGTTGGCACAGCACAAAGCATCAGGGCCTAATCATGTGCAGCTAACAGTGTGTTGGACTGCCATCTGGTTCATAGCCTGGCACACACAACCCTCCCATACACAGGAAGACCACCTATCCTCCATAACAACACTGGCAATATGACAGTCTCAAGAACTGTGTTTATATGGCTGGACTGCATCCAGCCAAACATTGTGCGTGAGCATTACTGTAGCTACAACACACTAGTTGAAGGGTTCACAGCATGTGATCACTGAATTGCAGTGGAATGACATGTTACCACTACCACAACAGGTGGGAACATGCAGCACCTGTACATCGACTACATGTACACTATATGGCCCAGACCAGATGTGTATCCCCTGCTGTAGGTATTTTACCATATACACCCACACTGTATAGAGACATACCACGTGCAGACCCTGCACAGTAAGACACAGTCATATTGGTATACATTGCAAATACCATTTATCCACTCGAGGCATGTGTCAGACATGGTAACTACTGCAGGTCACAGGTATTTATGTGTATGTGTCACACACATACATCATGTGTGCAATGCCATTGCTGGTTTAGGCAATGGCATGCATTGTTATGTATAAAGACCCACACAAGGTCATACTGTGTGACACAACCACACGTGGCAGTTGTGGGTTACCAAAACATACCTATCTGTACTCTGACAATGGTAATAGACACAGTAGCAGAGTGCACTATTGGCATTACTAGCCAACTAGCCCTGTTTGGCTGTGTGATAGTGTGGTGACATCCCCTGTGTTTACCGGGGGAATATGCAGCATCTGGTGTATTGTAGTATTTGCCAAAAGGATCTGTTTTCTCATACTTGCATTTACACACACCCTACTACCCCCACACACACGCACACTTGCCATTTGCAGGATTCATTCCTCTACCTATCTAAGTCATGACACGTGAGCGAGACGCATTAGCAAAGCACACTATTCGGATTACTAAATAGTTCCTCTTCTCTGGCTGTACTTATAGGGTGCTGACAACATCAGTATTTTGAAAGGGTAATGTGTATCAGGTAGTGTGATCTCCTGATTGCCAAAACTAACATGTTTTTCATACAGAAATGCACACACACAAACTCCCCACATCCAAACACACACACATGTCATTTACAGGTTTCAAACTCCTACCTAACTACATTACGACACTCGGGAGAGATGCATTAGCAGAGTACGCTATTCGCATTACTGGGAGGCTTCCCTTCTCCTGCTGTACTTATAGGGTGCTGACATCATCTGTGTTTAGAAAGGGGAATGTGCATCCTGTAGTGTGTTCTCCCAGTTGCCAAAAGGGACATTTCCCTCGCACAAAATTGCACACACACTAACCCCCCTCATCCAAACTTGCCATTTGCAAGATTCAAACCACAACCTAACTATGTTATGATACTCGAGACGGACGCATTAGCGGACAAACCCCACTCACTCACCCACACACACTGAGCATTTGCAGGATTCGAACCCCTACCTAACTATATTACGACACTTGAGGGAGACGCTTTAGCAGAGCGCACTATCCGAATTACTGGGCATCTACTCTGCACCTGTAGTATTTATAGGGTGCTGACATCTTTATTTCTACAGAGGTATGTACATGTAATACTACCTGTCAGGTGGGGGATAGCATATATATGCATTTGCAGCCACCTACGTCAGGGTCAGATATGCACATCGCACTGGCAGGTTATGTTCTATACCATGCTTTGGGACCACAGGACCTGTAACACACAACACAACCAGTCCAGAACACCACACCCACATCCAGGGCACACACTTAGCTTCCCTGGGAACAGTGCCAGGATATGCAGGTGTTCACATACACCATTCCAGTTGTTAACATCAGGTACAGGCATATTGTGTGCGAGAACTACTCAGGCCTCTACCACTTTACCCTACAGCCACTACAATTTGTGGGTCCATGTGCTATGGCAGAACCACACACCACAGCCACATGGGGGAATACATATTGCACCTGTCCATCTGCAACGTGGGTACTCACTGTTCCACACCAGTGGTAGACCACCATTGTTGATATCTGACCATACCCAGCTTTCCCTGGACATCCATATCCCATCTCCACCCCCAGGCAAGGTTGTCACTGCACACAAACTGTATTTAGCACAAGCAGACTCTACACTTGTGTAGACTGGGGTGGACGACTTCAGAGGACCCATGCTGGAGGACTATACTGGCCACTCAGCATAATCCTTGACAATTGCATTCTATGAGCATGTGTATGGTTTGCATTGGTCATGCTATCCCACATATACCCATGACTGCTCCACAAAAAGACACCTGTCAGCTGTACACCAGCCATATATGCGCCGTACAACAGACAGAGTGACCTAATACATTGCAGAGCTGTAGCCCACAGAGGGAGGACATCTGTGAACAGTTCTGGCACGGCACTTCATTCACACATACTCATTACAACACAGTGTTGACAGTGGAATTGTCCAGAGAATGCAGATAGGGCTCCCCTCAGTCTGTTATTGATGGACACCTACTGTCAGAGATCCTCAGCAACCCTCTCACAGCACACACCGACAACATGGCTGTGGCTTAGCACATTCAATCCCTGGGACCTCCACGGTGCCCCTGCTTGACAGAGGCATAGCTCACTAGCCTCACATGTTGCCTTCTGTGACCTACTTTACAGTGGCACAGTAGCCTACTATCCTGGGGATGCAGATGCCAAGCACACTCTGGCTGAGCTGTCATTCCCTAGGGCAACAAGCCTAGTATTGACCTCTACACCCATATGTTCAATTGTCAGATGCACAATATTTGTTGTGCTGTTTGCAGGTCTTTATTGCCATAGCATTCCCTGTTCCTATGACCAACTTCTCTATCTGTGGAAGATGTTTGCATATGACGGCGATCCACTATATCACTTATGTCTCTGTAGTCATTTACTGTGTGCACTGGGCTGATTGCTGTGTTGTGGTTGGTTCCTGGACTGACACGTACAAATACCAGATATGTGTGGCCAACTGCTAAACGGAGATATGGCCTAAGTGTGTGAGCATGCCCAGTTCAGCCTTTCCATGGCATGTTGTCTGACATATGCCTCATTTATCAAAGTGTGCGAGCATGCCCAGTGTGAGCTTTCCATATGTTGCACTCTGAAGTCCACCACATATTTGGGTGTGTGTGAACTTCAACAATATCTCACGTTTATGGTTGTGTGTTGGGTGTCATGTTGTGTACTAACTGGCCAACTGCTTCGTGTCTGCCACAACAGGGATTATACTGTGCCTGCAGGGATTGCATGGGATACTTTGCAGACAGTTCTCAACATACTTTCATAATGACCTAACACTATAGTACCGTATAGTGTACTGATTCAGTACTTTCACTGTGGTGGACAGTATCCTGGGCTTTAGTCCTATGACTGCTTGACATCTTCATAGTGAGCACAACAGACTGTGTAGGGGCCAGTTGTGCACATATGACCATGTTGCAATATGTTCAGATATGGACTACCTACACCAGGCTCGTCCAACATTGCTAGTGTATTCCACAACATGGGTGGACATTGGCAAACACTAGCGATGTTCCCTAGGCCATTTCTGATGCTAGTCACAGGGTGTGTTTGTCCTTCGACACACATTGTAACTGGAGTTTGCCATGACATATGTCATGGTTAGTATACTGTGCCTCCGTCTACCTCTGACATAACAGTGATACCCAGGGTTAGCCTACCATCTCCCATACACTCATCAGGATTCCTCTTGAGGGGTGTCGATATGTGGCTCTCTGGCTGACCTGTACCAGGAGTTTACTGAAGAGTGGGGGTGCCTTCTGTGTTATGGATCATTCTGTACAGCTTGTCCTATGTATGTCAGTGCTGGGGTTCAGGTCTCTCATGTGCATAGCTCACTGCCATTCAGATTGTACAAGGTGCAACATGTTCATTCATTCCAGGTTGGACATGGCTTCATACATCAGGCACAGCTTTCCTGTAGCTGGGAAGGATGGCGGTGTGTGGGGCTGCAGTTTGTTTACTCAGGAAACACATGGCATCTGTTCATGCTCTTTGCTACCCCTGGTGGGGTACTGTTGTGGACTTTACAGTTGATGGAGGTGTCTGCTGCGGTATATCCCACAGGGGCTATTGTAGTCAGTTGTGATGCTGATGGAGGATGGCTGCAGAGCCACAGTGAGTTCCCCTTATCTACATCTGCCAACCTTCATGTTTGGGTGGGTATATGGTACACGTTTCTGCGAACACTGCAGCCACATGTTTGTCCAGTGCAGGATATTTATCACCTTTTGTACCCAGGTCTCACATTACATGTTAGGTACCTCATGGGTTAACACCTGTGTGGTAATTTGTGGGCACTTACTGTATATCCATGGTGGTTGTCTATACACAGTTCTGCAATTAGCTTGCTGACATGGCTATGGCTACAGTTGTCTGTTTGTAGGTGGCCCTTTTGTGGGTTGCTTGTGTCAGCTGGGGGTCGGATATGGTGGGCTGTTTGTACTCCTCTGCATACATGTTCAGTCACAGTCCTTCCATGTTGGCCTATACCTATGGGACATATATACAGAACGGGGGGGGGCAAGACCAGGCCTTGTGGGATGCCACTCATATCCGCTTTGTAGTCTGACATGGATGCAGCATGTCTGACCATGTCAGTTCTGTCCTTGGTCTATTTTGCAACCCCTCTACTGACATAGGGGTATATATTTAAGCTGCTGAACATATCCATACTGAACTCGTACGGTATTGTCTAGAAGCATGTGCACAGTCCAGCTACGCTGTGCGGACCACATTGCCCTCATCAATGATCTTAATGACTGCTTCAAATGGGTCAGACATGTTTAGGGGCAGGTTCTGCAGTTACAACAGCCACACTGTGTAGGGTCCAGTATCAGTAGGTCCACAATAGCCTTCTGTCTGCGGTACATACTGATCCTTTCCATAGCTGTGCAGAACAAGCTTGTCAGGATCCTGGAGTGGTAGTTTGGAGTATCCATTCAGGCAACACCTTTGTTGTGATGGACCACTGTTGTTGTACACTGCTCTTTGGGTACATATCCTGTGGTAAGGCTGACATTGGGCAGTAGTGTGATTTGGCATTCCATTATTCTTGGAGTCCATGTTGGCCTCAGCACAGGACACCATTACATACCTTTGCTGCTGTGTGTTCTGCTTTGCAGATGATGGCTGTTACCTCAGCATCTGCAATGTCAGGGGACCATCAGTCTGCTGGGATAGGTATTTTGCACTCAGGGGGGGGGGGAGTTTGCACTACACCTGACAGGTTGTATGTTAGCAATATGTGTGTGTGTTTGGTATGTTGTTTGTAATATCTGTGTGATTCGGAGCATATCTGTGGATGCCCAACATGGTTCCTACCATCAGTTGGGTAAGCCTTGTGATTATCCTTAGTGTCCTGTTCGTTTTGTATCTTCATAGGTTCATGGGTTCATACTAGGCTATACACCCTAGGCCATTAGTAAGCCTAGCCAGAGTGTGTGTGTCTTTCGCCGCCCCTTGCTATGTTCAATTATGGTCATTTATGAAGTTTTTCACTGTGCCTCTGTCTCGTCGTGACACAGTGAGGACCCCCAGTATACATGTACGGTCATCCATCCACTTGGCAATATTCCTGTTGAGGGGTGTCAGTGAGGGGCTCTGCCTACCATGGATTGGGATCCTGTTTCTGGGTGTGGGGAGCCTCTGAGTTATGTATCTGTCCCTCCAGCACATCTTATTTCATTATGTGTTGAGGCTGACATCTGTGACTCTCACAGCTCCAATGGCTTTGATTTCCTGTGGTGTAGCATGTCTATTACTCCTGTGTTGGACATGGCCTTGTACAACAGACATACAATGCCTCTGTATAGGCAGTGTGTGACTGCAGTCAGCTGGGGTGTCTACAGCCAGGCAGCATATGACATATATTTCACACCCTTTATCCTGTTGGTGGGGTAACTATGAGGTCTTCCGAACCGCTGCCGGTGTCACGTATGGTACATCCCATATGAGTCATTGTACTAGATTATGGGTCTGATAAGGGAACAGTACAGTGGCACAGTGACATCTGTTGATGTTGATGTGAATCCTTTCATGATACGGTGTCCAGTATCGACAATCTTCATAGCCACATTGGCATTGTGGATGTCACATGACAGATTAATGTCAACCTGTGTCCCTAGGTCCCTGATTACTCCTTGCATACATATTGGTTTGACACCTATGTGGTAATTTGTGTGTACCTTGTCTGGTATTTGGTGGGACATTCATACTGTCCAGTGTCTTCGGATGTCTGGGTGGAGTTCTTGTGTGTGAGAGTGTGGTCTGTCGCATGCTACAGACTGTACAGCTGTTTTGACTACAGTTATGTGCACATGGGTGGTCTCCGCTGCTTTGTGCATTGCCAGTTACCTGGCAATATGGGTGTCTGTGCTGCATATGGATACTCCCCCCTTTGATGTTTTGGTGCAGGTGTTGGGGCCATAACACATGATATGTGGTATAACCTAGTAGTGCTGGTGTGCTATCACTAGGCTTGCAGCAGGTTTCTGTCACTGCACAGACATCAATGTTCTCCATAATGGGAAGTGCCTCAGGGGCATGCATATTGCAGTTTACACATCTGGCATTGGTCAGCATTACCCTTATGTTTCCTACCACTTATGTTTTCTAGGGTGGTGGGTAGTCTTTTGGCCTTGCCTACATACGGCTCTATGGAGGCGGCAAAGGCCTTATCCAGTATCCAGACGCACACAGGTAACAGCTGCAAGCCATCCCTGGAACAGCAGCATGGCTTGTCATGCTTGACATCTCAAGCAGACAGACATTAGACCCTCTTGGACTGACAGCTGTAACTGTGCCAGCTGTTAAACATGAGCATTCTGTGTTTGTACTGTGGCATCATTTTTGGTGAGGGTTGGATGCTGCACACAGCCAGTGTCATACCGCCCTGGGGTACATACTCAGAGGGACCATCCATGTCTCTTTTGATGTTGACCAGGGAGGTACATCTCAGGTAATTCACACCAGCATGGACATTGAGTGCATCATATTTCTGCTTGCTTTGGGGTGACCTGCGTACTTGTGTTATGTGGCATTTTGTGGCAGCCTACAGGCAGCTTACTCTACCCTTTCCCTTGTTCAGTCTGGTGAGTGGGACAGCAGTGTGTCTGCCTATACAGACACCTATTACGACTGTATCAGGCATGTTGTTTCTCCTTCTGGCCTGTGACTGTTTGGCACACCAGCTTTGCGTACTATACGTTGCATATGCTATGTTTGAAGGTTGTGGTTGCTTGTGATCTGCTTTGGAGGCTTCTGTTGGTGTGGTGTGTTTGTAATTAAGGCCTCCGGGAATATTTGTCTGTGTTTATGTGTTTGGTTTACAGTTGTGGTAGGTCTATGTGGGACTGGGTTTGTGGTGTATGTGGTTACCTTCTCCTCCTGACTAGTTTTGACAGTACTGAGTTGGTGGAGCTCAACCTCTGGTTTGGATACATGGATGCATCTATCACATATATTTGTATTTATTGGGGGGTGTTGTGGTTGTCTGTGTACTTGGGACTGGTGTCACATTGCCTCTGGATTCACAGATTCTACTTGTTGTGGCTGGACTTAGTGGATTGTATGTGTGGACATATGTTATTGCCATACTACTGGTCAGTGATTACTTCCCTTTTTATGTTTGCTCTATCATGTGGTAGTTTCCTCATTCTCTTGCATGGTTTGGTAATGGCTGGAGTCCAGCATGCCAGATGCCTGCGTGTATGGCATTGTGTGTTGTTGTTATTTGTGACTGCATACTCCAAGCATTCCTGTCTGTGTTCATGGAATGCCTGTATAACATGTTCTGTGGTGTGTCCCATATTCTGCACTTGCACAGGGCCTTTTGTGGATTCAACATCAGTTTTGAGGGCTGCAACCTATGCTTTACACAAGTTTTTCACTGTGGTATTCTGGCCAGGGACTGGGGTCAGGATGTGTATATCCAGTGTGATTACTCTATGGTCTGGTCTTACCAGTGAGGGGTACACTTCTCATCTTGCCATCGAGTACACATGTTGCTGATTATCACATCCAGTATGCTTACCCCTCTTGTGGGAGTGGTACATTGTTCCTGGGCATTTTGGTTTATGGAATCTGGGTAATTTTCTCCTACTGTGTTGGTGCTAGTATAATGCTCGGTGTATGTCTGGGTATTTTCAGTCAAGCAATATAATGTGGTTTGGGGGGCTTGATATATTCATGTATTCCGACATAGGCCAGGTGCAGTTCCTCGTATTAGGACAGTAGTCTGCAGCAGGCTATATACTGGGAGGCAGTTTTAGCCATTGGTATTTGACCATGGCTAATCCATGCTGCTTCTTGCTGTGGTACCAACATGGGGGTGTGGTTATCCTTGCCATTTCTTGCTAGTCACACTCCTTTTGTAGCTTGTTCCATGTTTTGCGGCTGTACAGCACAGTATGAGGTGTGACCTGGTAGTGTTAGGGTGCTGATGTGAGCCTTGACCCAGTTCTCTATTACAGGACTGGTATCTACATTCTCCATACTGTGTGCGTTTACACTGCACACATCTTGCTGTTTATACATCTGTTATTGGGTAGCATTACATCTAGGTTCCTATCCCTTGTAGAACCTATGAAGGTGGGTTTGTGTTTTGAGACTTACCTATTCAGGGCATGCTGTGGGTACTGACAGCCTTTGCCAATATCCATGGGGCATGGAATGATAGGTGCATGCCACCCCTAGCAGGTGGTGCATCATGTCAAGGTCCGCATGTCTTCCCAGCCTGAAATACATTGGCTCCCCTTTGACTAACTGCATTACTTCAGCCAGTTATTGCACTTGATCATCCCATCGTCATTTTGTGGCTTCATGCTTGGTGAGGGTGGATGTTAGTCAGGGTGCTCAGGTGTCCATATAGTACATGGTGTTACATTACTTAACACATAGCATTCATGCCTCAGGTGGTGCTGCAGGGCTGCCTCTGTCGGATGCGCATATTACACTTCCCTGTACATGTTTGTGAGCAGGTCATGTCATTTTAGGCATCCATGTTATTATTTGAGTGAGTCAGAGGGGGTATCATTCCCAGGGTTCCTACTGAGCCAGTGTATGTGCTATGTGTTGCCTCTTTGCCAAGGCCAGGGCATACTGGGCACGCCTCCTTCTGCCTACTGGGGCAAGCTCAGGTTGTTCCTCCTCCGAGTCACGCTATGCCTGTGATGGCCTTGGCAATGGTGGGGGGCTGTTTGGCCTGGCCCTATGCTGGTCCTGCTGCAGCTGTTTTCACAAGATCATATTATGTAGCATAGCACATACCATGACAATTTGGGTACATGTAGTTGGTGTGTACTGCAAGGCTCCACCAGATGTGTCCAGACACCGGAACCGTGACTTGAGCAGCCCAAACACACGCTCTATTACATTACGTGTTTGGGCGTGTGCCTCATTATGGCATTCCTGTTCAGGTGTGTGTGCGTTTCTGATGGGTGTCATCAGCCATGGCTCCAGTGCATAACCTGCATCCCCCACTAGGTGTCCGTGTGGGATGTCCCCATTGGCAAATGTCTGGTACAGCTGCGTCAAATGCCAGATGTGGGTATCGTGGTAACTCCCAGGGCAGCCAGCACACACATTCATTATTATGCCCTGGGCATCACACACGACCTGGCAGTTGATGGAGGGGAAGCCCTTGCAGTTAATGTAGGCCCTACCCCGCTCACCAGCTGGTGCTTTGATGCGTATGTGCGTGCAGTCTATTGCACCCAGTACCTCAGGGTATTCCGCTATTTGCTGGAAGAGACGCATATTGCTGGCCAATACCTCACGGGCATTGGGGAAATATACATGATCACCGACATGTGCTGACATGGCATCCAGGAACTGGTGCAGTACCCTGGAGGCTGATGCCTGTGATATCCCCATCATATCACCAGTTGGTCTCTGGAAGGTACCTGTTGCTAGTATTCTTAGGCCAACACATACCTTGGTTTCCACTGGGATGGGTTCCCCTCTGTTGGTTCTGTGTGTGAGGCATGGCCTGCACAGCTCAACAATTTGTTGCAGGAGCTCTCTGTCCACTCTATAGCACTCTACTATCTCCAGCTCATGTAACCCGTGGTAGGTGACCCTGGGCCTGTACACTCTTCTCCGTCTCCTCACTGTGGGTTGTCTGGCACCATCTGCATTGTCACCACCCTCAGCAAGTCGCCTATGTCTCATTATGACAGCTATGGCAGCCCCTAACATTTCTGCTCTGAGTTCAGCTTTTTCAGTTTTCACTTCTATTAGCTTACTCCTGTCTTGCAGTGTCTCTTAAGGGAAACATCCTGCACTACTGTTTGCAGAGTTTTAAGTGCTGGGCTGGGCTACTATTCTGCCTGTGTAATTGCCTGCTTCTAATTGTTTTCACCTGCTAGCTTCAGCGTTATCCCAGCTAGCTTCCTATTAATTCTGTTGCTTCCTTTTTCCTCTCTGTTTCCTCAGGGGGGAGCAACGTGCATACTATCAGTAACACGCTCACAGTGACTTACACGCGCGCACAAGTGCTTACACGGTTCAGAATCTACTTATTCGGGTTAAAACGTGCGTACACCCGCGCAAACACTGTTACACGTCTGCCAACAGCCTGCAACATACTCAGCCTGCCCTACACGCGCGCACACTGCCCTACTCGCGCTTCATGGCGCGCACACGTGCGCATGCACGCCCAGCAAGAAACTTTGGTGTAAGTAACAGTGTACACCTTCCATTTCTTGACTTTCCATGACTTATCTAGTGGCACACCTCTTTCCATGATCTGTGCCTGTCATTTGTCATGTTACACTGACCTCCAATGAACTGCATTTCTTTCTACCATTCCCCCCTGTGATGTCACCTATCTCCTACTCTATTCCTCCCCCTTATATATCTCTTACACTACTCAGACTGTGCTCATTTGCTATGTGACTGTGAGATTCAGTATCCTAACCCTCATTTACATGAGATTGCCTACTAATGCTTAGTTACATGTCTTAGACTCAGCTTCCCCCCTTAGCAACCACTACACGGTGGCCATGTTGTTTTTGGTCAGCTGGTCCCTGCATTGTCATTCCATGTATTGCATGAAACCCACATTTGTGGGTTTATAACCTTCATTTTCATGTTTTATACAGCGCAGCCCGTTTGCGCGGGGCTGCGCTGGGTTTAAACATCGGCGATCGCCGAAAAAAAAAAATTATATTTTTATTATTTTGGCATCGGGTTATATTGCCAATGGCCACATGTTTGGCCATTGGCATGCTGCCTGAGTCATATGCACCCTTTTTTTGGAGCTGACATGGCTCCGGTGTGGAATTTGCAGAAACGTACTCAGTTGTCAACTGAGTACATTTCTGCAGCTAAAACGTCTCTTACACGGCCTGGTTTCTGCTTCGTGGATCACTAATATACCTAATTTGCATACCTTTCGGCTGCAAGTGAGGTATTTAGCATGTCCACGCCCAGTCCGTGTAAGAGACGTTTTAGCTGGTCTCTTACATGGAGTTTAGGGCTGTTCCTGGATCGCGAGGCTTGCATGGAGTGTTGCACGTCTCTTACACTCCGTGCAAGCCTTCGTGAATCCTGCCAATTATTACACAGCTATACTTGAGTATATTTCACATGCTGTTACTTACTGCTGGCACCGGTGATACTACGCTGTTAGTACATTATTACACAGCTATACTTGGGTATATTGCACATGCTGTTACTTACTGCTGGCACCGGTGATACTATGCTGTTAGCACATTATTACACAGCTATACTTGAGTATATTTCACATGCTGTTACTTACTGCTGGCACCAGTGATACTACGCTGTTAGCACATTATTACACAGCTATACTTGAGTATATTTCACATGCTGTTACTTACTGCTGGCACCAGTGATACTACGCTGTTAGCACATTATTACACAGCTATACTTGGGTATATTGCACATGATGTTACTTACTGCTGGCACCGGTGATACTACACTGTTAGCACATTATTACACAGCTATACTTGAGCATATTTCACATGCCGTGATTAATGTTTGATATTCCAATGTGACTACACTAGAGGAGCAAGTAAAATTTCTCATGCATTCTCTGCCATCTAACTATACCATTCATCTCTTCTGCATCCCATTACACTGACTAGCTATTGTGCCTTGTGAACATTACTGTGCTATGCTTAAAGGTCACTGATGTTTGCACACCCACTTCATGTGCCACATAACTGGATGTCTATCATGCTAGCTTATTCCAATCTTTTCTGTTATTTATTTCTTAAAATATTCTTTATTTAAAATATATACATACCTTATTACATCCATTCATTTATTAATTCATTCATTTTTCAAAAAAAAAAAAGGTTACAGGATAGCCAGACCTCATCCTGGTAGCCAACAGTTATAAATTACAGAATGAGTCCTGGGTATGACAGAGCCAGGCACAGGGTGCAGAGCACAATCACACACACACACACACACACACACACACACACACACACACACACACACACACACACACACACACACACACACACACACTTTCTCTCATTCATTCATGCCCCTATAGATAAGCACTCATATAAACTCACTGCACATGCACATACATCTATCTTGGAGAATGACAAATTGACATGTAAGCAAATCTTTAATATATGGAAGAAATCTGAGTATCCCACTGAAACGTATGTAGATGCTTAGAAGTCATCCAACTATGTAGAGGAAGCAGCCCAGTCAGGACAAATATCAATCAAAGAACCAATAAAAGTGAGGTTGTAACACTAACAACTCTGCCACCTGATAATATGTCCTGGTTGCAACAGGACAAACAATCAGAAAACATATAAGATGCAGCCATTTCTACATCTCAGTATCTTAAATATTTAATTCCTAACAGCCAGTTTTAGTTTTAATGTATTCATTAGTTAACTTAGTTAGTGATCTGATCTATCTCAGATCTTTTCTTCAGCCACAACCAAGGCTTCAGGGGCAAGTGTAAGTCAATTATATATGGTTAGTTTCAAGCATCCAGTCAACAAACATGTTTTTAGGAGGTGAAAGGAGACAGGTGTGTCTACAGAAAACTAACAGAGGTACATGTGAACATTTGCAAACGCTGCACAAACATTAGTAGGATGTCAAGTCTGAACTCTGGAGATAGGTTTGTAGGTTCATATGTGTTTACTAGGCTAACAACCACAAGGGCATTTGTAAGTCCAACCATGCATCCCAGAACTCTGACAAGTTCTGGTACCCTTGATAAGTGTAAGCAGGATCTTGAGAGATGCAATATTTACAGGCTGCCTGTGTCCATTAGAGACATAGGTGCCAAACCAGGAATGAATTTCCTGTTCCCTATCCAATTGTCCAAGTTACATTTGAATTAGATTAGGGAGGAACTTTACTTCACATGGATGGGGAGCCTGTTCCAGAGACAGGGTAGTATCTGGGATACATACCTGTCTCTCCAGCAGGTCCTATTTATATCACAGGCAATGTTTAAATCTTTAAGATGGGTAATTCTGGTGCTGTTTGTTTTGTGGATATGCAGGAGGTCCATCAGAGTGGGGTCTGACAATGTCCTGTATGTCAGGCATAGAGCTCCCCAAAATAGCCTGTAGGAGACAGAATTCAGGGCTAGGGCCTGAGGTGGTTTTCATAGAGCATTTTACTTATGTCCTGTATTCTTTTAGTCAGGAACTTCTGTGGATATTCCACTTGTTGGATATGCCAGGTTAGATACATACCAAAGGGGGCATTGTACTCAACAATAGGTCTGATGAATGGCAAATACAGCAGAGCAATGACTTCCTTGAACCTTGATGCCATACCTTTGTTTATAAGTTGTGCAACATAGAATGATTTCCTCACTACTGTAGATACATTACTGTCTATGTGTGTACCTAAGTCCCTGACTTCTCGGTCAAGTCTAATGGATGTCCCATCAAAATGATAGTTACCATATTGACAACACACCCCCAGAGCTGACCTAGCAGTCATGGACCTAGAGACACAGTCCCAGGTGTTCATAGCTCATCTGTTGAAAATTTCTTCTGGATGCAGCCTTGATGTGTGGCAAAAATTTTAAACACCAAGTCACATGGTGTCCAAGCTTTATAATTAATATTTGTGTTCTTGGCCTCTAGCTTTTTATGACTACCCAAGCACATGCCATTTTATATCCTAAGGTACTGTAAATACATTATTTTCTAGGTGTAGGTATGCAGCTACATATTGTTTTTCCTTTTGCCTTCTTTCATTCAGTCAGTGTGCAACATTCTGCAGGCTCACGCATTATACTCTAATTATTTTGCAATTCCCTTGGAAATTATACTAGCTCAGTCATCACATTTAATCTTTTTCTAGTCAAGGCACCGTCACTGTAACCCTAACCAAGTAATTTTATCCTTCCATCATTATCCAATGGCTGAGCAACATTCTCTACATACTTAAGCAAACAAGTGACCTCTACATTTTTACCTGCATTCATGGTATGGTTGTGCCTGTCAGTTACCTGACACTAAGATTTCTCATCCATTATTAAACTTATCTTCCTCCTTGCCAAATGATTTTTACCTTGTATTAATCTGATGATGCAGTCTGGGGCAGGAGCACCTTCAAAGCACCCCTTTGACATGCATGGTTCAACTACTGGGGAATAACCCAGGGGTAACTATTGTACTATATGGAGGGTGGCTAAGATTCAGGGCAGAAAAAATATGGCATTTATTTTCAAGAATGCCTAAGGCACATGCTGAGGGTGTACTGACAAAAGCAAATCTTATGAAGGGCTGTATAACTATGGATGGAATCCAAGAACAAAAAGGTGAGTCTATCCCTTTATGTGACAATGGCAGTTTCGCAACAGGGGTACTATATTTCTGGCAGCCTTAATGGAGAAAAAGAGGTCAAGGTATTAGAGATGATACAGACAGTAACAGCATGGACAGGAATGTCAATGAAAGATGCATTGAGTGGAGATGTTAGTTGCAGTACTCAGACTTGATAGACCCATAGTCTCCTTTATTAGCCTATTTATGTCATTTTAGATCATTTTGTCATGTTGTTCTCTTCTGCCTCTCTAGAAATAGTCTACATATCTCATTAATCTTTGATTTTCATGTCTGCACCAACTGGCAAATTCTGGTTGGTCAATTAGGTCAGCAGAGAGAATCTCCTACTATGGAAAATGGCAAAGCTGCACAAAGAAACACCTCATTAGCTGCTTATTGCCATATGTCTGACTCTAAAACTGTGCTGTCAGACCTGACCACTCTAGTGGTCTCGCCAGCAGCCCATGCATCCAGTTAACAAGGGCACCTCCCATGCACACATGCACGTATTCAGGCACTCATATACACACACACACAGATACACATATGCAAACACACTTGTTCATGAGCAAACATACATCAACTCATCGACTCATCCATAAGCAAGACCCCCCCCCCAGTAACTCACACTCATGGAATCGCTCACCCACAAATCTTCATTCATGTTCCACACACACACACACACACACACACACACACACACACACACACACACACACACACACACTCACACACACACACACACACACACACACACACACACACACACACACACACACACACAGTTGGCATCCCCTACCTAATCTTGTAGTGTGAACACTCAGGCAGACACACACACACACACACACACACACACGCACACACACACACACACACACACAAACACACATTCATTCAACCTCATCCGTGGCCCTTCAGACATGTCCACATACATCCACACACACATACATAAATGGGTGAATGCTGTCTCTTGGTCACATTCACTTTCTCCTCCTACAGTAAAATTTTACTCAGCTGAGTAAATCTGGAGGCACAAACATTTCTAGTGGAGAGCACATGGCTAATTAGCATTAACTACTCTCCTAGACTACCTCAATCACATGTAACTCTTCCTACAAGTCTGGTCTCTGGTCTGTGTTCTCCATGGGGTTAAAATGACAGAGGTAGAGCAGTCTGTGAAACAGAAAAGTTTACATCTATGCAGTAACCTTCCAGGATAAGGCTTCTGTATTACAGTAATCCTTTCTGAATCCCTCCAGTGTCTCTTTCTTTAGGTAAAAAAACGAGTGGCAAAACTGTGAGATGTGTAAGAAGCCCCTTCATTCCCTGTCTGAAGAGAAGCATAGTGTAAACATATTGTACACCTCATACTCATATATATATCATTCATCTGTCTTTTATTATTTACTATCTTTAAAAACAAATAGTTGTACTTTGTGGTTTCAGAGACTTCTCTTGTTGTATTACCACTGGAACATAACATTTTTCTGTCAGGGCTTAGTAGTGAAGGAAAGTCTGATTACAGGTCAGTTTTCTTTTTTAGGGGAATTTTTCATTTTTAATTATTTTTACTTTGTTTTGTTTACGATTGGTAGGATGGTGATAAAAAATTAAGACTGGTTTAAGTACTAGCCATCTTGAATAAATCAGGATTCAGCATGGGCCTTGATTAGCAGGTAACATTATTACAAACAATGTGGTAGTTCAGCACAAATGACGTTAACATTTCAGTATCTCACATACAGCTGTCCACAACTTAAAACTCACAATGCATTATAGCCTAGTATTCTTCTGTAAAGGGAATGCTAAACTAAAAATGCAGCATTACTGTGTACATATATACAAGATATTCATGCTCTCAGACAGCTTTAATTTACTTTATCTTGAAATTTTGACTTTTTTTTTTTTCCATCGATTGGGTTGTTCTGGAAGGGAGATCTGTTTTTCTTTTCAGATATTTTTGGTTGTACTAACCTATGCAAGTTTTTAGAAAATTGTGTTTATTCTGTTCTAGGTGGGGATTGCAGTAGATAGAGAAGCATTAGGAACTATTTTCCATTATTAAGGGATTTTTTTTTGTCTACAGGGAAGAGTGTTGGTAAAGGAGATATAATTATTTATTTATTTATTTATTTTTGTGGGGAGGTTATAACTTCTTCTATTCTGGAGGCAATGCCCTTACTTATGATATTAGCAATATAGAATGCCCTTCTTACCACTGTGAAGACATAGTGGTCACAGCTAAGGCTGCTGTCATCCTATGTACTCAGGTCTCCATCTTACCACTGAGTGCGTACTTAAGGTGTTGCTATTGATGTGGTAGTTAGCAGGAACACCGCTTTTACCAAAAGGAATGATAATACATTTTTTGCATTGAGTTTAATGCCATGAGTTTGGCACCAATCATTTGTTTGTGTAAGACCGTCTTGTAGGATGCTGCATCATTTGCAGATTCTATGACCGCCCCCCCCCAGTTTGCAGTCATCAGCAAACTTTGTCAGCCACAGACCTTTAGTTTTTGCTTATACTTCGAAGAAATAGATTTCAAACAATAGAGGTTCCAGGACTGATCCCTGTGGAACACCACTGGTTACATCTCAGCTGTTGGAAGTGGATTCCCTATTTAGACTATATGAGTTCTATCAGTGACCCAGTTAGCAACCCATCTAATGATAAAAGGGTTGATGCCTAGTTGTGTGAGTTTGTCAATGATGCCTGAGTGGGAGATAGTGTCAAATGCCTTGGCTAAGTCTAGGTAGGCTGTTTGCACAGATTTCCCCTCATCCAGGGCCTTGGTAACTGTCTCAAAGAAGCCCACTAAGTTTAACAGGCATGATCTCCCTTTGACAAATCCAAATTGAGTAAGGTTATGTGTCTGGAGATTACCTATATCTTTGTTGATAAGGTTCATGATGATTCACTCCATGACCTTGCAGATGAGGCTAGTCAGGCTTATAGGTCTACAGATCCTGGGATCAGTGGAAGCACCACCTTTGTGCAAGGGAATAAATTTTGCTGTTTTCCATTCAGCTGGTATGAAGTCAGTGCTTAGACTATGACTGAAAAGAGTATTCAATGGTGTTGCTAATTCATGTTGGAGCCCATGTAAGGTGCAGCTTGGGATGTTATCAGGTCCCATAGATGCTGTGTTTTTGGCCTTAGAGAGGGCATTTACAACCTGCTCTTTAGAGATACAAGGTAGGGAACAGCTGGTAGGGATGTCATAGAATATGTGTGGCGGGGACAGGGGAGTGAAATTTTCACAGAAACTGTTGGCTAACAGGTTAGCTATGTCCACAGGCTCAGTATATGTGATATCATTAATTACCAGTTCTGCACACATATGGGCCTTTCCTTTTAGGTTGTGGATGTAACTATAGAATGCCTTGTGTTTGTCCTTTGTTGAGGAAGCTAATTTGGACTTGTTTGCTTTGGAAGACTTCACAAGAAGTCTTATTTGCTTGTTTAAGCTAAGGAGGGAGTGCTTCCAGTTTAGGCGGGCTCGCTCCCTCTTACTCTTTGACAGCAATGTCTTCTTCTTATTGTAAAATCTGTTAATGGCAGTTGTCCACCAGGCAGGTTTTCTCTTCCTTAATCTCGAAAGAAGAAAAGTTGATTGAGGAGTTTGTTTTGGTCCTATCAGATACAGCCAAGACAATGCAGTTATAGAGGTGTATGTATAAAGCATTGGTGTAGAGGTCAGCATTGGTGCCAGTTCCATCTGAGGGAGGAGGTGCAGTGAAGCTATTTACACCATCCCATAAGAGATTATAATCTGCTTTGGAAATTTTTTTTAGTTTAATTGCTGCTTGGTGGGGGGGGTATGATAATTACTTCAAATGAGACAGATGTGTGGTCCAATCTCACCAGAGAGGACCTGACAGTGCGGGTACTACAGTGGTCCCCCATATTGGTGAGCACCAGATCTGGGATGTTGGTACCCCTTGTGAGGGTGTCAACAAGATGGTCCAGGGCACTGGAGTTAATGAAGTCAAGGAACCTTTGGGCAAGTGAGTTTGAGCGCAAGTAATTTACCCAGTCAATGGATGGGTAGTTAAAGTTACCCAAAACCATGGTGCTCGGATGTATTTTGATAGAGCTAAGTATATCCAAATAAGCAGAGCGGTGTCCTGATTCATGGAGGGGGTCCTGTACCTGGCAATGACTTAAATAGGTGTTTTACCAACAGTTAATTACCCCTGAATTGTCTCCAGGGAGTCTTTCTGTTTAACCAACCTGGAGGTGTATTTAATTTTAATGAATATTGATACACCACCTCCTTTAGTTTTTACACCTTCAGTTTGAGGTCTGAATGTGTGGAAGAAGGCATAACCCGGTATGGCTGGGGTGCTCTCAACAGCCTTGAACCAGGTCTCCATGACTGCACAAATGTCTGCGTCTTCGAAGGTGAGGACAGCTTCCAGTAAGTGCAGTTTCATGTTGAGACTCAGTGTTTAGCAGCATAACCTTGAGGTTGTTTTTAGATGGAGTTTTTATGTTGGGAATTTTGTCCTTGAGACACTGCCTAAAAAGGCACTATGGGGATGGCAAGAGCATTAGTCAATAACTGAAATCCCAGGGGTGACAGATGAAGACCATCTCTGGTAAAGCATCAATATATGTTGATCATGTCATCCTAGGCTGACAGATAATGGATCCCCTTAGAATCACACCAGAAGCTAAGCCAATTATTGATCCAAGAACTCAGTCATGACTCTCTTCACATAGTCCAGAGAGGTACATCTCAAGTTGTTCACACCAACATGGACTATGATGAAGTCATAGCAGTACCTGTTGTTGAGACACTTGAATGCATATGTGATATGGCATATCCTGGCACCTGACAGAGAGCTGACCGTGACTTTTTCTTTATCTAGCCTGGTGAGAGGGACATCAGTGTGTCTCATGATGGAATCACCCATGACTAATATGTCTGATTTTTTTTTTTTTTTGCCTTATTGCTTTGACCGGTGAGACACTGGTGTGTGAGCTATTATGTATAATGTGTTCTGCAGAGATAGTATTATGTGTATTGTGCTTGTGTTTGTGAGGTCTCTGGTGTTTAGGTATGTTTCTGTTGAGGACCTGCACAGATGTAGGTATGTGTGGCTCTTGCCATCCCCATAGTGCCTTTTTAGGCAGTGTCTCAAGGACAAAAATCCCATTTGGGTGGAGTAGGAGGTGAGGTGTGCATGCTGGCAACCCGCTCATTGTCATATGTACTGACTGGTGTGTGTGAGAGAGCATGGATTCAAGGTTCTTAATATAGTTGCATCTCTCACACGTTGTGTTTGTGTGGACTAGGAGTAGAGGGTTGTCGGTGAACATGAGGCATTTGCTACACTGCCTCAGGATGCCCATGTTGACCAAGCTGGCTGGAGAAACTGTGGGAAATTGTCTGTCCATACTGATAGATAAATTTATATGATCAGGAAAAGAGGTATAATATACAAGCATAAACAGCTTTTCATTTTTCCACAGCGTACTCAGCTCAGAGGTTAGCTGTACTTGACAGGAAAATTAGTGGCTAGAAATGCTTATTGTGGTATTACTTTAGGTAAGTTTTGTAAATGTTCTATTTCTTGTTTTCCTGTTTTTTTTGTGGGGGGGGGTGTCATTTTATGTTTTTGGGAATGTGACTTCTTTACAAATGTTTGTAGCATTCTTCTACCATGTATGTGTGTGTGTGTGTGTGTGTGTGTGTGTGTGTGTGTGTGTGTGTGTGTGTGTGTGTATATATATATATATATATATATATATATATATATATATATATATATATATTTTTTTTTTTTATTATCATAGAACATTATTAGGCTAGCGACCCGGAGGTCATTTTAAGCCTAGCCATTTCAACCCAATGTAATACCGTAGAAGTACTAGGCAATATACAAGATTGCATTTAGTGATAACTGCCCATGTCCAGGAGGGTTGTGGGCACTATCCCAGGTAAGAATGTATGGTGCCTGATCCACTCATCCAGATTCCTCTTGAGCAGTATCATTAAGGTGTTGTGTTTCACATAAATTGGCAGCCTGTTCCAAAGACATGGCAGTCACTGGGAGATAAATCTGTCCCTCCAGCCTGTCCTATTTAAGTTGCAGGGCATATTTAGGTCCCTGTAATGTGTAGCTGTAGTCCCGTTTGATTTACAGATATGCAGCAAGTTCATTAGGTTTGCATCATGTATTGCTCTGTATGCCTGGCATGTCTCCCCTAAGAAGTCTATATGACATGGAGTATAGTGACATGGACTTTAATTGGTCTGTGTGAGGCACATGCTGGAGGCCCTTGATCTTATTTATTGGAAATCTATGAGGTTTCTCTAATTGCTGTAGATGCTTAGTAGGGTACATATCGAATGTTACATTATACTCAGTTATTGGGCGGATAAGTGCCAAGTACAGGGGGGGGGGTTATAACTTCTTTTGCTCTGAAAGTGATGCCTTTACTAATCAAATGAGCTATGTGGAAAGCTTTCCTTACAATGGTAGACATGTGGTGGTCAAAGTTAAGTTCGCAATCAACCTATGATCCCAGGTCCCTTACAACTTCATGGGTACTTAGGGCATTGTTATTGATTTGATAGTGTGAAGGGACATTGTTTGTGCTGAAGGGAATGATGATGCATTTCTTTACATTCAGTCTGAGACCATGACTAACACACCAGTCATTGGTCTGTGTGAGACCCTCCTGGAGTATACTGACATAATTTGGGGATTCAATGATTGCACCTAGCTTGCAGTCATCTGCAAACTTGGTCAGCCACAGCCCTTTAGTTTTGACCTGAATGTCTGAGAAGTATATGTTGTGTCTTTCGGCTTTTCCCGGTTAGGGGTCGCCACAGCGGACCTTCGGTCCTCTAATGATTGGCAGTAGATTTTTATATGCCGAGTTGCCGGCCCTGACGCACAACCCTCAATGAAGGTACACCCATTCACGCATGTCTCCACACAGAAGACGCTCTAGCTGAGAATCGAACAGGACAGCATCTTACTGTGAGGTGACAACGCTACCGCAGCACCACCACCACCGTAGTGTAAAATGTCTGAGAAGTATATACCAAACAGTATTAGTACCATCATCATTATTATTACTATTATCTAGCGGCAGGATCAGGTCTTAGTGCCTTATTGAGATCACTGTGCCATGAGTGTGTGTCCTGCTACAGTTAGGATGTGAGAGCTGCTGTTGTCCCTGTTGTTAGTTATATCCATTAGTTGATTACCTGGTTAGAATAGTAATGCAGTCAGAGTGGATACAAAATGTTATCTCATCTCTTTATCTAGTAAAAAAGTAGAACATATATGCATACATACAAACATTCATACATACATACATATATATTGTAGAATTGTGTTGGCTGGTCCCTTTAAATATACTAAGCAGGTTCAGATAACGTTGTGGTCTTTTTAAGGATACTAACCCAAATAGAAGAAAGGAAGATAGAGTTAATGAGGGACAGCTGCACACTGGGAAATGTTAGACCAGATTCATGACCATTGTTCTGAAGAGGATTATGCAAGGATTCTGTGAGAACTATAGATCCATCCATCCATCCATCCGTTCCCATGCCATTCAGCACATGGGCAACAAGTGCTTTCCCGCACTCATTGTTTCCATAGTGGTTATGTTTTTTATGGGATCGGCTTGCTAGCCTGGTGCCCAACCCTCCCTCATGTATGCACATGGGTCGGGCATACCACATACACTCATACCTATGGCCAATTTAGACTGTCCAATTTACCTACTGTATGTCTTTGGAATGTAGGAAGAAACCAGGGCACCCAGAGGAAACCCACATGAACACAGGGAGGATGAAGGCTATAGATGGAGTTACATATATCAGAAGGAAGAAGGCAAGCAATGCAGTGGGTATCCCTGTCAGAAGAAGATAGCAAGATGTATCATTGTCTGTGTAGAAGGTCTGATCTACAGCAATATGGCAGTGATGCCTGGCTGCCTAGCTGAGTACTTATGAACTGTTGCTGCTTGTTACATGTTTTTATTTTCAATTGCTGGCAGGTGGTAGTCTCAAAGGTACTTTTACTGTCCACTGTACCAGTCTACTAATGCTGAACTCAGCAGCAGTTGCTGTGTTTTTGTTTTTCAGATCCAGCATGCCTTTATGACATGGTATGCTTGCCACTAGTGCTTCTAAGTTGTCAGTCCCTGACTGCTGATTGCTGACTGGTGTTCCAGCAAAACAGATGCCACGTAAAATTCATTAACTGTTTTTCTGTGTTGCTGGCAGGTGACGGGTACCTACTGATGTTTGTTATTGTAGTCTGCAGTTTCTATCTTGTACCTTGTACTTTTGGATAATTGCACAACTGGACATTAAAAGACAATTATTTGGACAGCTGATTCTTAGCTGATTTTTTGCTGTTCTGTGGACTTTGTAATTTGCTTGTTGTATTCTGCTGTTTTCTTCTTTTTGCATCAGAATAACTGGACACAGGTAACTGGTCATTTAGAATAGTCATTTACACAGCCGATTCCTCAGATGTTTTGCAGTGACTCTGTGATCTTTGCAATATGGATCTTATAGTACTGCTGGCTGATAATGGCTTCTTTGCTTTTTGCAAATGAATTGTCCTTTCAAGCCACCAATTAACACATATTGGCAAATCCACTAGTCCCAGAGACTTGAGCAAAGAAATTACATTTTACTGTACTTGATGACCTCTCCCATTTTAAAGTGTTGCCTTTCATCTCTATGAAGCATCTGTAACATTCTGGAGACTGATGAGCAAAGTCTTTACACCCCACACCAGAGATTCACTAGACCTAAATGGATTTTTGAAGATTGTTAAAGCCAGTTGCTGGATGTTCAACACATTTTAAACTCTCTTCATCAGGAAGGATTAACAAATCCAGCTAAATATAAGTTAGGGATGGAAGAAGCCCACTTTACGCATTGGAACAGGTCATGGGCTTATGAAACTACAAGCTGAAAAAAAGGAAGCAGTAAAAATTAACCCATGGCAACTACTAAAAAGCAAGTAAAAGCTTTTCTTGGTCAAGCTAGTTACTATTGGAAGTTTGTTTCTAATTTTGCCAATATTGTTTGCTCCTGACTGGCTTGTATAGTTAAGGGTCCACTAAAGGTGAACTGGACAAATTCAATGGAACTGGTCTATAGACAGCTAATGAATATGTTATGCTCAGATCATACAGTCATAGTTCCCAACTTTTTAAAACAAATCATAGTATATGTGTATGACTTGGAGGTAGGTAGCGGTGGCGTTTTCTCTTGAGTTGTATAGATGGAGAAACACCACATCACCTATATTAGGAGGAATGTTAGTAACACCAAATGCTAATTGGCTACAAAAAGAGAATGTTTTTAAATTAACTGCACAAACAACACCCTGAAATAGTACCTATTGGAAAGAGAATGTATCCTGATCACAGATCATAGCCCCAAGGGTATGCCCCCCTTCAAAGGCTATTCTGACACAAACACACCTTCTCAGTGATATCTCAGTGTGCACTGATCCTTCAGATTTTCAACCTCAAGATCATTCAATGCCCAAGCTCCTATTACAATAATAAAGATGGGTTGTCCAGGGTATACAGCCCATCTGCTGAGGCTCAAACTGATTGTTCTGTACTACAAGGCAGTATAGTGTGCCTGGTCCCTTTAAGTGCACTAGCTCAGAAGGATAATATAACATATTGGTGGGTGGTCCCTATAAAGATACTAACCAGAAACCAGTAAGGAGGCTGAAGTTCCTGAGAGACACTGCACACTGGGATATGTAAAGACCAGTAATCTGATGCAGAGGAGATTCATGACCTTTGGGGATGAAGAGGATATTGAGGATATTCTGGATTATAATGGTTATTTTTAGTGTAGGCATCCAGGAATGCATCCTTGTAAGTGGAGGGGGTTAAACCCATAAGAAGAATAGCCAGCAAGATTTATCATTGTGTGGGCAAAAGAATAAGCTATTTTGCATTATTACTGCTAATGGCATTTTAAAAAGAACAGTTCTATTGTTGTGAGGTCTTTGTTAAGTGCTGCTCATTTTATTTTAACAGATACTCTGCCAGAGTCCTGTCTATATAGGATTACTTCATCTGAGTATAAAGGAAATGTTGCCTTTGAGCAACATTTTGAAAAGCCTACAAAGCAGAAACATGACAGGTATCTTTATCTGACTGCAAACTAAACTGTTTGGTATGAACTGTATTTCTTTTTAACTTCATTGTTGCTAAGTTAATAGTTTCAACCAGGGAAGCAGACACCAACAGCTACGCCATGATTTAAAAAACAAATCCAAACAATATGCTTAATATACTGTAAAACATAAATATATATGTAAAGATATGTAGATATAGATACAGATATAGATATAGACATGTATAGATAGCTAGATAAAATGTAATATATGTTAATCACCATTCTTCTCACATATTTACAATAATATATTATCATACTGTTTACATCATTTCTAAGGATTTAACATTCCTATGATTCGTTTAAATACATTAAATTACAACTGTATTCAAATATCCATATTCACTATTAAATAACTTCAAAATAAACATATATAGAAGTGTAGTAAATGACATCCTGTTTTGCTAAACATTGTGTAATATATTAACTGTATCATATGTGCTCGCAGACTGTCAATGAAATACCTACAAATTTGTTTTATAAACTGTAAATAATATTTAAACAAATCAGGAAAATAGGCCACTTTAAGTACAATGTGCATTCAGTATTCAGATATGTCTAAATGTAATTTTGCTTTGTATATAGTTACCTTCTATATGTTTCATTAATAATCCATAAAGCATAGCTCATTATTATAATTATCATTATTACTGTTGCTCTGCTATTACTCGATGTGGTTTGGAGCACTTGTGTGAAGCCACTCTTGAGTTTTGTTTTGTAAGGCAGTTTGTGAGATATGCCAATCTCAGTGACTCATAGCAAGAAAGCTGCTCTACAATCTTCACAGACTTTACATACAGGTTCATAGGTGTGTAGTCGGCTAATGGCCCTGGAGCTTTTACAAGCCTAGCCCATAGGATTACCCTGGCATTGTGCCAACCGACCTTAGTTCCCACTGCTTCTGTCGAGTACAGCCACTGGAGTGATCCCGGGATGAATTTTCTATTTCCTGTCCACTCATCAAGATTTGTCTTGAAAATGGCCAGTGAGGTGCTCTGCTTGACATGTATGGGAAGTGTATTCCAGAGCATGGGCAGTCTCTGGGTTATGAACCTGTCCCTCCAGCATGTTCTGTTGATTGTGGTAATGAGGTAGAGGTCTTTGGAGCTTGTGGTGCAGAGGGGTTGGGATTTTTTTAGATGTAGCATTTCTAACCGTGCTGGGTCAGACATGATTTGTAAGTCAAGCAGAGATCACCTCTAACTAGGCGAAATGAAACAGAGAAGAGTTGGAGTTTTTTGAGTCTGTCCATACAGGACAAGTGTTTAAGGCCTAGGATCCTCTTTGTGCGGTACTTTTGCGGCCCCTCCAGTTGCTGCAGGTGTCTAGTGAGGTACATGCCAAATAGGGCATTGTACTCGATGATTGGCCTAATGAGGAAAGAGTAAAGGGAGACGATGACTTCCTTCTTCCTGGATGCAAAACCCTTAGTAATGAGATGTGCCACATAGAAGGACTTTCTGACCAGAGTGGCAATGTGGTGGTTAAAAGAGAGGTTGCTATCAACCTGTGTTCCCAGATCTCTTATAACACCTTCTGTGTTCAGTGGACTACCATCGATGTGGTAATTCAAGGGAACCGGGTTTTTCCCAAGGGGGATGATGACACATTTTTTGGCACTGAGCTTAAGGCCATGGTTTTGACACCAGCCGTTGGTCTCAGTGAGGCCTTCCTGTATGATGTCAACATCACTTGGGGAGTTAACTATAGCTCCCAACTTGCAATCGTCTGCGAACTTTGTCAGCCAGAGTCCATTCGGGTTGGCCTGGACTTTAGGGAAGTAGATATCAAACAGGAGAGGACCCAGGACTGAACCCTATGGGACTCCACTCATGACTGGTCTGCAGTCTGACTTTGAATCAGCTATTTTCACACTGTGGGTTCTATCTGTGAGCCAGTTTGCAACCCACCTAGTGATATAGGGGTTGATGCCTAGCTTAGTGAGTTTTTCTATGATTCCTGGTATCAAAGGCCTTGGCCAGATCAAGACAGGCTGTATGAACCACCTTGCCTTCATCCACAGCTCTGGTGACTGATTCAAAGAAGTCAACCAAGTTGAGCAGGCATGATCTACCCTTCACAAAACCAAACTGTGTAGGATCTAAAGTTTGGAGATTCCTTATATCCTTGTTTATTAGGTCTATGATGATGTGTTCCATGGTTTTGCATATCAGACTCATCAGGCTAATGGGGCAATAGTTCCCAGGGTCTGTAGTCACTCCTCCTTTGTGGAGAGGGATGACTGTAGCAGTGCACCATTTGGTAGGGATAAAGCCTGAGGTGAGTCTGTGATTGAACAGGGCACACAGGTGAGGTGCCAGTTCACTCTGTAGTTCATGTAGAACACAGCCAGGGATATTGTCAGGTCCCATAGAAGTTGTATTCTTGGCCTTGGACAGTGCTGTTTTAACCTGTGCAGCAGTAATACTGGGTGCCTGGCAATCTACTGCCATTGAGATTGTTTCTTTGGAGGGGGAGAGAGAGGTAAAGTTGGCACTGAATCTGCCGGCCAGTATATTGGCAATATCTGTTGGCTCAGTATAGGAGGTACCATTGTGCAGTAGCTCAGAGCAAATCTGGGTATTGCTATGGAGATTCTTTACATAACTATAGAAGGCCATGTGGTTATCTTTACTATCTGCTGCAATTCTGTTTTCATAGCTAGCCTTAGAGGATTTGATGAGGGATCTCAACTTTTTATTGAAGCTGATAAGGGAGTTTTTCTAGTTTTGGAGCTTTACCTTATTCCACATCAGTTTACTCCTTCTGTTGTAGAGTTTGTTTATGGCAGGACACTACCAAATTGGCTTCCTTTTTTTGGAGGAGAGCGCCTTGGTTCTATTGGGTATGGTGACATCCATCCATTTGTGTATGTGTTCATACAGTACATTGATATATGATTCGGTGGTCATGCAAATATTCTCCATTTGCATGGGTGCCGTGAAGTTAGCCACCTCTGTTTTTAGGAGCCCAAAGTTAGCTTTGGAGAAGTTTTTCATGGTGGTTACCTTTGCAGGGGGGTGGGAGGGATGTGGATTTCCAAGGTGATTAGTTTGTGGTCGGATCTAACCAGGGAGGAGTTGACTATTGCTGTAGAGCAATGGTCGCCCATGTTAGTAAGAACCAGGTCAAGGATGCTGCTACCTCTAGTGGGGGTAAGAACAAGCTGGTCCAGGGCACTGGAATTAATAAATTCCAGGAAACGTTGGGCAAGTGTATTGGTACATGAGAAGCTTTTCCAGTTAATGGAGGGGTAGGTGAAGTTGTCCAGTATGAGAGTGTTAGGTTGGACCCTAATTTTCTCCAGGGTGCTTAGGAACATGGAGTGTGAGTCTTGGGACATGGTTGGGGACCTATAGCAGGCTATGACCTGAATCGCTGTCTTACCCAATGTTAGCTGCACCTGAAGTTTCTCAGATACATTATGTTGGGCTACCAGTCTAGATGTGTGTGCATCCTTTGTGAATATGGAAACACCACTGCCTTTGGAGCTTCGGTCCAAGTTCTGGGGCTGAAAGATGTGGAATGAGTTATAGCCTGGTAGTGCAGGGGTGCTTTCTGCTGCCTTGAACATGGTCTCTGTTACAGCACAAATGTCGATGTTCTCTATTTTAAGGAGTGCTTCGAGTGAGTGCATTTTGAGATTTAGACTTCTAGCATTGAGCAGTATGACCCTCATACTGCATTTGTTTGTAACTGTTACAGTGGTAATTTGGTCTTTGGAACACCACCTAAAAAAGGCACTATATGGGTGGCAAAAGCCTTGGCCAGTATCCAGAAGCCCAGGGGTGACAGATGCAGGCCATCTCTGGCAAAGCATCAAGGTCTGTCAGTCATGTTATCCCAGGCAGACAGATACAGGATCCCCTTAGAATGACACCAGAAACTTAGCCAATTGTTGAAATCAATCATTTTCTGCTTGTACTGTGGTATCATTCTGGGTTATGATAGGATGCTGCTCAGGGCTAGGGTCATACCTGGCTGGGCTACATAATTTGACAGCTCCATGTCTCTTTTCATGTAGTCCAGGGAGGTATGTCTCAGGTCATTCTCACCCACATGTACAATGACAGAGTCATATTTGTTCCTGTTGTTGAGGGACATGAGTGTATGTGTTATGTGGTGGATCCTGGCACCTGACAGGCAGCTGACTGTTCATAGGTTCATAGGTTGGTACTAGGCTATTAGCCCTAGGGCCTATATAAGCCTAGCCAAACGGTACCCTGGCTTTTGCCACCCAAGAAAATTATTTTCCTGTGCCCCTGTCAAGCAGAGCCACAGAAGTGATCCCCGGGGTGAATTTCCTATCTCCCATCCAATCATCAAGTATTTTCCTGAAGAGTGCTAATGAGGAGCTTTGTTTGATATAGATAGGTAGTTTGTTCCAGAGTGTGGGAAGTCTCTTGGATAGGAATGTTCTGTTTATTGTGGTGACAAGGTTTAGCATGTAGCTCGGAGGGATTGGGATTTCTTTACGTGGAGCATGTCTAACAGCTCTGGGTTTGACATAGTTAGGCAGAGATTGACTCTGAGCAGTTGATATGCGACAGAGTAAAGCTGGAGTTTTTTGAGGCGGTCTGCTTAGGACATCTGTTTGAGGCCAGTAATCTTCTTTGTGAGGTATTTCTGTGGCCTTTCCAGTTGTTGTAGATGTCTTGTGAGATACATACCAAAAGGGGCGTTGTACTCTATAATGGGTCTAATGAGTGATGAGTAGAGGGGAACAATGACCTCTTTTTTCCTGGATGAGAAACCTTCTGTGATGAGGTGTGCCACATAGAAGGATTTCCTGACTACTGTGGCTATGTGATTATCAAAGGAGAGACTACTGTCCACCTGTGTCCCAAGGTCTGTTATCACACTTTTGGTGTTAAGTAGACTACTGCCTATGTGGTAGTTCATGGGTACAGAGTTTTTACCAAAAGGGATGACAATGCACTTTTTGGCATTGAGCTTGAGGCCATGGCTTTGACACCAGGCATCTGTCTCAGTGAGGCCCTTTTGTAGGATGTCCACATCAGTAGGAGTTTTGATTATGGCTCCTAGTTTGCAGTCATCTGCGAACTTTGTTAGCCAAAGACCTTCTGTGTTAGCCTGGACTTCAGAGAAGTAGATATCAAACAGGAGACGACCTTGGACTGAACCCTGTGGTACTCCACTTGTCACTGGTCTGAAGTTGGATTTAGAGTCTGCTACTTTCACAGTGTGGGTTCTGTCAGTGAGCCAGTTGGCAACCCATCTTGTGACATAGGGATTTATACCTAGTTTAGTGAGTTTGTCTATAATTCCAGAGTGGGGATGGTGTCAAAAGCCTTGGCGAGATCTAGATAGGCTGGGTGAACCACCTTACCCTCATCTATGGCTTTGGTCACTGCTTCAAAAAAGTCTATCAGGTTTTACAAACCCGAACTGGGTAGGATCCAGAGTTTGGAGATTACCAATGTCATTGTTTATAAGTTCCATGATGATATGCTCCATAGCCTTGCAGACCAGGCTTGTCTGTGGTGGCTCCCCCTTTATAGAGTTGGATAACCATTGCTGTGCGCCATTCAGTGGGCACAAAGCCTGAGGTGAGGCTATGATTGAACATGGTACTTAGGTGGGGTGCCAGTTCGTTCTGCAGTTCATGTAGAACGCAGCCTGGGATGTTGTCAGGTCCCATGGATGCTGTGTTCTTGGCTTTGGAGAGTGTGTTTTTTACATGTGCAGCTGTGATTACAGGTACTTTGCATTCTTCCCGTATAGAGATGGGCCCTTTAGGGGATGAGAGAGGGGTAAAGTTAGCACTGAACCTATCTGCCAGGATGTTGGCAATATCAGTTGGTTCTGTATATTTAGTGCCATTGTGCTGTAACTCAGAGCAGATCTGAGTGTTGCCATTGAGATTCTTGACATAGCTATAGAATGCCTTGTGGCTGTCTTTAGAATCAGTGGTAATTTTGTTTTCGTAACTAGCTTTGGAGGATTTTATGAGGGATCTCAGCTTCTTACTGAGGCTGACCACGGAGTTCTTCCAATCATGGGATTGTACTCTTATTTGCAACAGTTTCTTTCTTCTGTTGTAGAGTTTGTTTATAGCAGGGAACCACCAGATTGGCTTCCTTTTTTTGGAGGATAGCATCTTGATTCTGTTAGGGATTGCACAATCCATGCACTCGTGTAAGTGCTTATAAAGTGCAATTGTATAGGATTCAGCAGTTGTATCTCTATTGTTCATCAGCATGGGTGTTGTGAAATTTGCCACTTCTGTCTTAAGAAGCGTGAAGTTGGCTTTGGAGAAATTTTTTTACGGTGGTTTCCCTAATGGGAGTTGGGGGTGGGATGTGGATGTCTAGGGTGATTTGCTTGTGATCGGATCTGACCAATGAGGAATTGACCTCTGGTATGGAACATCATTTACCCATATTGGTAATGACCAGGTCTAGGATATTGCTGCTCCTGGTGGGGGTGTGGATAAGTTGATCCAAGGCATTGGAATTTATGAATTCCAGAAAACATTGAGCACAAGAGTTGGTACATGAGTAGTTTTCCCAGTTAATGGTGGGGTAGTTGAAATCGCCCATTATTAGGGTGTTAGGTTGTACCCTAATATTTTCCAGTGTATCAATAAATGAGGAGTGTGAATACTGGGGCATGGTGGGGAATCTGTAGCAAGCTTCAATTTGCATTGCGGTCTTGCCCAGAGTTAGTTGCACTTGGATAATCTTAGATGCATTATGCTGAGCAACTAGCCTGGAGGTGTGAATATCCTTAATGAATATGGATATGCCTCCACCTTTAGTGCCTCCGTCCAGGTTAGGTGGCCAAAAGGTTAGTTAGTTTCTCCTTATTCAACCTAGTGAGTGGGACATCAGTGTGCCTCACTATCAAGTCACCTATGACTAGTGTGTTGGGCATGCTGTTTTGCCCTAGGGGCTTTGGTTGAGTGGCACACTGTTTAGGTGAGTTATGTGTTTTGTGATTAGTATTGTGTTGTGGTGGTCGAGTGCATTTCTGCCTTGGTGGTCTCTGCTGTTTGGGTAGGTTTTTTATTGAGAGCCTCCATGGAGGTGGGTGTGTGGTTTGGGTTTTTATGTGAAGATAGTGCTGGTGTGTGTTCTGGAAGGCTATGTGTTCCATGAAGTGTGGTGCAAGTGTTGACCTTCTCCTCTTGACCAGCTATTCTGGTCTTGGCTGGAGAGTGTGTGGCTTCCAATTTGAATCTATAAGTGCATCTCCCACATGTCTGAGTGTTGGGAGGTAACAGGAGAAGGTTGTCAGTGTACATGAGGCAATTGCTACATTGCCTCAGGATGCCCAGGTTCACCAGTTTAATAGGAAAAAGCACAGGGAACTGACCTTTAGACATGGCTGGAGGGGTGGGCATTAATAATAAGTACTGGAGCTGTTTCCTTGTAGAACATTTAGTGCTAGTAGCACTTTTGTGTACTACAATAATTGCAACAAGAAGTCTGGTAAAGTGCTAAACTAATAAGCTAGTAAAAGTGTAAAAGAAGAGAGAACTAGCAGATCTAAGGGAAAAACTGAAGAGCAGACTTTGGCAATACTCAGAAGCTTACAAACAGTCCAGGATACAGCAAATCTGTATCTCGACTAGACTAGTTAAAGGAAAGGTGGGAAATAAGTGCAAATGCGGGCTTTTAAACCAGAAAGTTGAAAGAGATGGAAAAACTGCCTAAACGGCCAATAAGCTACAATTTCTGGGCCAGAAACCACTCCTCTTGTGCTAGATAGGCTACCTAGTGCTTACCACTCCCAATGACAAGCTCAAAGGCTTCCCTCCAACACAGAAAAGCTTGGGGGGCTCAGAAACTTACAAACAGTCCTGGATACAGCAAATCTATATCTGAACTAGACTAGTTACAAGAAAGGTGGGAAACAAGCACAGATGCAGGCTTTTAAACCAGAAAGTTGAAAGAGATGGAAAAACTATGCAAATGGTCAAAAAACTACAATTTCTGGACCAGAATCCACTCCTCTTGTGGTAGATAGGCTACCTAGTGCTTACCACTCCCACTGATAAGCTAGAAGGCTTCTCTCCAACACAGAAAGGCTTGGGGGGCTCAGAAGCATACAAACAGTCCTGGATACATCAAATCTGTGTCTGGACTAGATTAGTTACAGGAAAGGTGGGAAACAACTGCAAACATGGGCTTTTAAACCAGAAAGTTGAAAGAGATGGAAAAACTGCCCAAACAGCCAATAAACTACAATTTCTGGGCCAGAAAACACTCCTCTTGTAATAGATAGGCTACCTAGTGCTTACCACTCCCACTAATAAGCTAGAAGGCTTCCGTCCAACTCAGAAAGGCTTGGGGGGCTCAGAAGCTTACCAACAGTCCTGGATACAGCAAATCCATATCTGGACTAGACTAGTTACAGGAAAGGCAGAAAACAAGCTTAGAATTTTTTTTTTCAGAAAGCAGCTGAAACAGCACTAAAAACAATTGAAAGTGCAGTGCAAGCTAGCACACTTGAGTGTGTAGCAGTGTTAAAACAAATACAGTTTAAATAAATGCAACTTATTCAAAATGTATTCTGAACTGAATTCAGTTCTTGTATTCAACTCTGAACAGTTAAAAAGTGCCAAAAATATACATATCAGCTGAGAGGCACACTCAGTCAGAACACAAGGAGATGTATTTTTAGTAAAGTGCAAAGGGAGAAAGGAGTAGCAGAAAATAATTCAAGGTTAAGAACCTAAGTGGGTTGGCCTTCTCAAATGTTTTTTTTTGTATTAGGCAGAATGAACAGTAGACTGGGAGGAGTGTCTCAGATCAAATTTACAGTAGGGGTGGGCAACTGCAAAGCCACCAACTATAACACCACCACAGAAATAAGGTGGGTGAGAGGGAAAAAACAGTTTCAGAACAGATCAGAAAACAGAAAACAATGCCAGCAAATATATATAATTCAGTCAAGCAAAAATTAAGAGATTGCAGAACTCTGAAAAGTTAAAGTGCCAAAATATATACTTATCAGTTTGTGTGAGAACCACTCTTCAGTCAGAACACAAGGAGATTCTAAATAGTATGCAGGAATTTACAAAGAGGGACTATTTTAAATCAGCAAGCCTTGAAACAATCAAATAACACAAAAGATATTAGACCAGTTTTACCAACCTTATGAACACCACAGGAATGGGGTGGCAGTTTCAGAACAGATCAGAAACAGAAAACAATGCCAGCAAATATATATATAATTCAGTCAAGCAAAAATTAAGACAGTGCAGAACTCTGAAAAGTTAAAGTGCCAACAATATACTAATAAGTTTGTTTGAGAATCACTCTTCAGTCAGAACACAAGGAGATTCTAAATGGTATGCCAAGATGTGTATGTCTCACAGATAATGTTACACCCAGGTGCTATGCTTATTGAGAATTATTGGACAGATGTGATAAGTAGCAGCGGGCATGAGGTCAGTATGTACAATATGAAAAAACTATAAGAGTGGCACTATGGTGCAGTGGTAAGGGTGTTGCTTCACAGTACGAGGTTCCTTGCTTTGATTCTCGGCTGAGGTGCCTCGTGTGTGGAGTCTGCACATCCTCCCTGTGTTTGCATCGGTTTCCTCTGACATTCCAAAAACATGCTGTAGGCAGTTTGGACACTCTAAATTGGCCATATATGTAAGTTTCTGGTATGGAAGAACAACCATGGTAGGGATAGTCACCCAGCAGTGTGAACCCTGGCTCTGGATGACTGTCACTCTTGAGGTGTCGCCCTGACCTCATGTGTAAAAATGGCAAAAAGGGGTTGTGGCTGCATGGACCTTTAAATCCTTTTCATGACTTAATTCAGGTGAACATACTCAGTGAAAGAGTGGTGAGACTCTAATAATGAAGAATGTAAGGTGAATGTTTTGAAATGTAAGATCCTAATGTGGGAAATATGTTAAATGAATATTGTATCAACAATCACTGAGTACTGAATAGAACTGAAGAAGGAGATAAATTGTACAATCAATTGACTGATTTACTCACCCACACAGATACAACATATAACAACTTTCATGTGACATAATAGCTTTCAAATGAAAGACCATCATGTAACAGGTGATGCTTTGTCAAAATAGGAGCTCTGGGTGACTTTGAAAGTATTAAGACTCATCTGGGCAAGTCTCATGTCCCTACCCCATATTATAGTATCACAGCCAACTGTCGCTGTGTTCCCCTACTCGTCGAAGTGATTATGACTGTGTTCTTCCCACCTCCCAGCTTGTGTATGAATGGTGATATCAGATGCACAGCATGTGTCATGCACTCTCTCACATATCATTTATTCTTTCTTGTCTGTGTCATGGCCCACAGCTGTGGACAAAATACCACCTATTTGCCAGTGCTGCAACATATTGTGCCACTCTTTGCCATATCACTGCTATTGTATGTGCCCCCTTAAATCTCCACCCAGAGTTTCTACTGCAGCTGTGACTTGTAGGGCAGATTCTATCACAAAGCTCCCTTGCTGCTCCATTTCTTTACACAACACCATGTTGCATAATACGGCATAGACAACAAATATCTTGCTGCATATGTCTGAAATGTACTGTGATGCCCCTCTTGAGGTGTCTAGACATTGGGAGCATCCCTTCTGTAATCAAAATACATGCCCCACTATGTTTCATATTTCTACACACACTATGGGATAGGCCATTTCCTGTATGTTCTTGGAGCTGGATATCTTGGTCATCACCCAGGGCTATAGGGCATATCAACTGTTGTCTGCCACACACAACAAACAACATATTACATGTACACTACTCCTTGCTTACATGGCTCCTGTGTGTATAAGCCTATCTACTTAGCATGTTTGGACATCCATCTAACAACCAGATTACCCCGTGGGAAGTCCCATCACAGGAATCACTGGTATAAATCAGATGTGTTCCAAATATATGATTCATGTGAACTACCCAGACAGCTCACAAACACATTATACACGATGCCTTGAGCATTACATGCCACCTGACAATTCAGGTTGTTGAAGCTCTTTCTGTTAATATATCACAGACCTTCTGGGTCAGACGGAGGCCCTGACAGCAACATGTTTGCAATCTATGACTCCCAGGAACTCAGAGGACACTGATTATGTCATAAAAGGCCCACATGGTGTTGGCTGTCTCCTCCCCTGTCCTGGATGCTCCTCTACATGTTCTAGAATAGTGACAAGGAACTAGATTAAGATTCAAAAGTTCTTCAGCAATAAAACACTGTAGCTAATCTACAATGCACTCCACATAAAGTGCTGAAGCAAGCTTTTCAGTCCTGACTGCAAAAGCAGTTTAGCAGTATTGGAATTTTCTCAGAAGTGTTGACACAGAAATGAATGCCCATTCTGAACTGCAACAAATGCCAATTGCACCCCACTAACACCTTGCACCCAAAGTGTTTGCACTCTTAGTCCCTACCCTAGCTATTGTTCTGAACATGGGCATACCATGCAATCCCTTTGATTTTACTTTTTGGTGGTACAGTTGAATCATACCTTTCAATCTTTTAGCACAAGAAATCTGGATAAAGCCCAACAAAATGGGGGGGGGCATAGGCCCAAAAATAGGGACACATTTTAGATATTGGTATTATAAACTTAAAAGGCTGTCAGAATAACAAGATTTGCGTTAACATGCATTTTCTGAAGGAAATGAAGTCTGAAAATCAAATACATGTAATTATTTACTGATTTAATCCTTAGATCATCCCAGTGAATTGTCAAAAAAAAGACAATTTTTAACAGGAACAGACCAAAAATTTGAGGCAAAAATCTGGACATTCTGCAAAAATTTGTATAGTTAAGAGGCATAAGTTGAACTAGTTACCATACAGTTTCCCTGTCCACTAAGAAATGATCCACAGTCTGTTGTTCTGTGAACTAGTCATACATCAGGTGCTGATGGTATTTCTGTTGGTGATGTGGGTGGCTACACTGTCAACATTGTGGGCACTGACTGCAGTGGTGGTTCCTAACACATGCTGCTGTTCCTAACATGATTCCTGTTGTACACCTTGAGTCTATGTGATCAGACTGGGTGTGCACTGGCACAAAGTTCTGTCATTTTACATTCTGACTTGGTCCGCCCTTTTGTATTCCTTCATTTGCATAGTCCCATGTTGCTCATTTGCACAGGTCTCCTCATTTATGCATATGTATGCACTTATTAGTGTACAATATGTGCACCCGTATGTTACCCATTGCTTAAATGCATTCTGCATTACTATCACCACATCCTGTGTAGGGCCACTACCTATGCTAATTTGCACAACACGGTGTATTAACTATGCATAAATCTCACCCATATTCTGAACTTTCAATATGCTAAAATGTACTATTGATGATGGGAAGGTTTAAATAATGTATTCTGCCTATTATTAAGTGACAGTTCTTTTTTCTTATTTTCAAAGGTATAAATCATTCTTGGACATATATAGAGATATTACATTAAGATGATTTCATCAATGACTAATAAATATTATAAACTGACACACACTCATTTATTATAACAAAGATCTATTTGCAAACAGCAAATTATGACCTGCACATAAGGTTTTCTAAAATATTTATTTTAGGATGTTTATAAATGCTAATAACTACCACCCTGACACTCAAAAAGGAATTCTGATAAATATTCTAAAATGCCTCAAAATTATTTCAATAAAATAAAAATGTTTGTTGCACAAAGCCTTTAATGCTATAAAAACACCAAATTCAGTTAGGGTTAGTTACTTAAATCATTACAAAATAGTTCTTGATAAGATTATGAAGAACAGGGCATTTTGGTTTAACATAAAATGTCATTCTTCTGTGAGCAGTCTAGTCAAGAATGTGTGTGTCCCGTGAAGCTATAGTGTAGTGAATATACTCTGCAACATTTTTCCCATGAAGATGTTTGTCCAGTAATATCTACAGAAGTCCTTTCCTTGAATACATTCTCTGATTTATGACACATTTCCCTGGGCATGTTGCATGATTTATTATACATTCTATTCTCTGTTACAATATTCCTTATGGTTATGATTTTTTTCTGAAGTCATTTACGCTCCTGATTTTTTTCTGTTTCCCCTTCAGTTTCTCATTGTTCTCACTCAAAAAAGACCTTTGAAAGCACAGAAGGATAATAACTGTACATTCCACTGAAAGTTGTGCTAACAATTAAAACTGTCAGAAGCTGTTATACACACGACATACCCCCAACTCTGCCATGCAGTAGATATTGCCTGATATGTCTTTGGTTTGCAGGAGGTTTTGATTTATGGCTGTTGACTGTCACTTCTATTTCCATCATGTACCTGCACTTCCTTGCAAATTATGCTTTCATCTGCTTCTCAGATGTATGAATCTCTTTTGAAAGTTTCCTTCCTTGTGGACCATTTAAGTCTCTTGAGCAGCCATTCATATCCTAACTCTGATTAACAAGAGTTATGCATTAACATCTGTTAAGAAGCAATTTTTGCAGGCTGCTCTCCTCCCCTCACCACCTCATCTTCTTCAGTAAGCCAACATCAGTCAGTCTGTAGATTTCTTTTTTCTTCTATCAATGTTATGCTAAAAAGAGCAAAGGGGGTTATCTGTTTAGTCTTTTCTATGATGTTCTGGTACACTCTGAACTTGATATATCTGTTACATTCATAGTTAAAGCCTGTCAAGAAATATGCAACTTACTGAATCACTACCCAATAAAAATATGTACTCTGCAGGCCTTTACCATGTTTCTCACCTCATTCTTAGTTTGATCTCAAAGAAACAAGTAGCCATTGTACCATGTCAGATATGTATGCATGAATTGATAAAACTGATAGAGATGTTTAGGTAACTTGCAGCAATCAGATAACATCTCTTTGTAAAAATGACAGATAAAATGAGCATTAAACATGACTGTGTGTGTGTGTGTGTGTGTGTGTGTGTGTGTGTGTGTGTGTGTGTGTGTGTGTGTGTGTGTGTATACATCAGCTTCTCTACATGTGTATGGTGTGCATGTTTGTGTACGCACGCACGCACGCGCGCGCGTGTGTGTGTGTGTGTGTGTGTGTGTGTGTGTGTATATCAGCTTGTGTATATGTGCATGTGCATGTTTGTGTACATGTGTGTATGTGTGCTTGTGTGTGGATATATGTCCACGTGAGAGAGAAAGAGACATATATATATATATATATATATATATATATATATATATATATATATGCATGTATACATATATATGATACTACCATAGTCGGATGAAATGCTCATTGATCAACATCTGTTTAATCAACCGCATTTGATTGACATATGTCAATAGCTGACAGGTGTGCATGATTGACAATCATCTGGTAGGGGAATATTCCCTTTCCCTATGGATTTCTCTGTCTTGGAGTTAGTATATATAATTAGCAAGGATTGTGTCAACATTCGGTTTATCATTCTTTTCAGTTGGTGTTTATCAATGTAACATAGTAGACCCATATATACATATATATATATATATATATATATATATATATATATATATAGCGAGAGAGAGAGTGAGAGAGAGAAAGATAGAGAGATACTAAATCTACAGTCCCAATCAGCAATTGTTAATGGATGTTATTAAGGAGTAGTCCTGAAGTATACTTACTGTTTGCAGTTATTTTTGATAACCCAAGTATTTTGAAGCATATAATATGTGTCACTGCCTGTATGCAGCCCAAGGTCGTGTTGGATATGACATTTTATTTATTTATTTATCTAATTTTTACTGAGGTAGAGCAGTGATCCAGTGAATAAATGTCAGGCTTAGTCCTTTTCAATGACAAAAACATGAAAAAAATAACATGACTACAAGTGTACCATACAGGTTATAAAACAGAGTAAAGGAAGCTAATTACAGTAATTAAACTAATTCAGTGCATGAACCTAGTAGTAATGCTTAACAAGGTGTGTGTTACTGTGTAAATAACGCCCACCCAGGGCTGTTATGAGACCCAACAGTGCAGGCAAATATTTGCTTGAAATAGAATAATGGGGTAAAGGGTTTGGGAGTGATTTCTGGCTGTACTGCTTGTGGTGGGCTAGGGGGTGCTGGGTATTGAGTGACTGGAGGAATTGTTTGGGGTGTGGGGTGTTTATGACCAGTGAAGAGATTGACCTCTCTCCAGAAATGTTTTGGTTTCTGCATTAGAGATCCCTACTTGGACTTTAGGTGTGCTTCATTATGTCTTCTAATAGCTTGCATGGACAGATTATGAAGGGTGGTGAATCTATATGTGGCTCCAGTGATTTGTTGGCATGTCCAGCTATAAAATTCTTCATTCTTCAGTTTAGGGAGGCTTTCTAGTTTTTTAGTAAGACAATTATTTTTCATACCAGAATAAAGTCTGTAAAATTTTAGAAATAATTTGTCCTGGAGAAGTAACAGAGCTGTGGTTACGGATTCAGCTGCTTATTTGAGGTCTTGTTATTTAAGGATGGGAGCCCAGTCTAGTCTAGCCAGATTTGCTTTAAGGTTATTAATATTTTTGGGTAGATCTTGGACAAAACATGATATTTTGAAAGGGTGATTCACAGGTATATAGTTTAAAGTGAATGTGATATGGTAGTGGTCACTAAAAGATGGGTGATGGGTTGTCATGCAAGATATCTCTTTAAAAATATTCATCAAAAGAACATCAATTAGAGAGTGTCTACCTAATTTTAAGTGTAGAGAGATGGATTCCTGTTGAAGTTGGATGAGGCCATGATCTGCAAAGTGTTCAGAGATGTCACTGGAAAGTGGCCCAAGGAAGTTGAGGTAAAATCACCTAGAATGATCATATTATTTGTACTTGCATCTGTTGGACATAATATTTGGAATATCCTTTTGAATTTATGGTGAGACCATCCCTGGCATTTCATCTTCCTCAGATACCAGGCTAGAAATATAGTCAAAATAAAATCAAATTTGCTGAGTATCAAATTGACTACTCTGCTAGGTAATCCAAAGTCTCACTGGTTAAAAACAAAATATGTCACTGTGGCACCAGATCAACTAACTCCCATTCTGTTCTCAGTGCCACTACATCTGCTAACAGTATTTCGGAAATATTTTATATGGTACAAATGTCCTCATTAATTACCCTATTCAATAATCCTTACTTATTTAACTGCCATGTCCTCAAATAACTTCTACTTTAAATTTATAAAAATACCAGGCTTATCTCTGCCTCTCCACACAAATATAGCTGGTATATGATTGCGCTTCAAGGCTGCCTCTTTTACTCTTACCCATCTAATATATTTATAGAGTATAGTTAACTAGTAAACAGTCCACACCAAATGCAAGGCAGCCATTACACCATTTTTAACAAAAAATACCAGCCCTAAGAATGTGTTTAATTTCCTGTATCAGAATTACCATAACTTTACAAAAACAAAATCTTTAAAAAAAATCAAAAATTAAAAAAAAAATCTATTCTTAATCAAATTTCTGATTTGTATTAGCATTCACACCTGGAGATTCTGAAAGTACCTTATCACTGGTGGTAAGAGGTTAGGTAAAAAAGAGGTTGTTTACATGATGCAAAGATTTGTAATTCAGAGAAATTAGCCACAATAAGGAAAAACCTTATCAGCTAATTTGCATTTTTCTGAATCTCACTTAACTAATGCTAGTGCTACCAGCACTTTCCTGCAACAGTAAACACTGGCAGCAGATGCATCACATTGACAGAGGTACCTGCCCTTACTTACTCTCTCTCTCACACACACACACACACACACACACACACACACACACACACACTCACACACACACACACACACACACACACACACATTCAAAAACACACACCACATACCACATAACAGTCCCTGAGTTAACAAAGCATCTTCAATGTCTACCTTTATGTCTCTCCTGTCCTTGTAAATCATGTATGGTTGGAGTCAAGCAATAATGCCATACATCAAAGCTGCTTACGTCTTATCATGGATTACTACATTGCAATGATATACTTGCTGTTCTGTTAACTTTTACACTGACTGTAATTCACATTTCAAAAATTCTTCCTTGTGCCATTTATTGTTCCTCCCAACCTTGTCTGGAAGCCAGTTCCTACACCGGTATACCACTATCCGTGTCAACTGATTTTGCAAAACACTCCTGTTTTCGCCACTTATAATAATACCTCTCAATTGTCCAGATTTCAGAAGAATGTCCAGATTTTAGCTTCATATTTTTTGTTCTCATACAATATTTGCTTTTCAGGTAGACCATTGGGGAATGCAGTTATAATGACAGACATCTGAGTTTCAGACATCAAATCCTTCAGAAAATGCATTCTAAAGCAAAACCTTTTATTTAGCAACTTTTTTACATCTATAAGAGAAACGATTAAAATCCATCCCTTTTTGTGGGTGCTTGTTCTACATTATTTTTGACTTAGAACAGAGTTGTTGCAATACGGGTTTGAAAGGTATTATTATGTGTGCTTTGTTCCATATAACTCATGAACTGTTGCAGTCATTGAATAATGCCAGAGGTTAGAGTGTCATGCTTATTATTATGTGAAAAAAACTAATGAATTATACATTAATGAAGTGGGTTAATGGTTCTGTTTCTTGAGTTAAGGGTAATGGGTTTGAAACCTTTCTCCCCTTCTACTTTGCATTTTTTTAACTTTTAGGTAGCATGTTACATTATCTCTAGTGTCTAGTGGTGGTACAGAGGCTAATATTCGAGGTGGAAGGGAGCAGAGTTTGAATCTTTTTAGTGCCTTTTTGGCACACTAGTTAGAGTATCGCTGGTGTCTATTGCTCCCTGAACCCACATCATCTTTCTTTATTAATAAGTGCCTTTAAGGTATAATATTTAGAGTATACCTAGTCTAGTATTCCCCTGACCCACATTATATTTCTTCTTTTATTTTATAAATGTCTTTAAGATACAATATACATGGTAACCCTTGTGTCTAATGTTCCCCCCAAACAATGTTCCAGGATTAGTCATTAATCTAGGGGAGAGTGCAGGTATGACAGCTCACATGCAAACATTCACAAATTCATGCATATACACTCACAGATACACATTCACACACAAACATACCCACACCTACCTCACATAACTCTCACTAACCTCCCTACTATCAATTTCAGGCAGACATACATACACACACATAAACACACACACACACACACACACACACACACACACACACACACACACACACACACACACACACACACACACTAAACTCCCTGGCATTTACCTCTACCATGATGGGTGTAGCACAACAGATTTTGGCCATATTCATTAACAGGAGTGGTGGTGTTACTTTACAAAGCTATTATTTATTCAAAGAATCATTCAGCTGTGTACATGCTTTACCACAGAGCTCCTATCAGAGACCGAATATGCATTTTGTCAAATGCTTCTTGGTCGAACTTCAAATGTCGAAAATGCAAAATGACAAAACGGCATATGAGAGAATTCTTTCCCTGGGAAAGAAGCCGCTTGGCCGCTTCCATCACTTTGCCATTTTTGACTCTGTAGTGCGATCTCAGAGTTGGTATATTTAAGTGGGGGGGGTGCGGCGGGCATAGCCGCAAGTCGATGGGTGTGGGGGGCAAAGCCCCCCACTTTATGTAATGTTTGAATGTGTTTTTTTTTTTTTTTTATTGGAAACAGTGATTTTTTTTTTCCCCTGGGGAAAAAAATTACTCTTCTGGTAGTTCAATGTGTTGTGAATTCGAACTTTTGAGTTTGATATAACAACATTCGATCATTTGATCGTTCGTTGTTATAATATAGACCCTTACCACAGGCAGTTCTGGGGGAGAGCACATGGCTAATTGGCATAGTCCAGTCAGTCAGAATGTCTAATTAGCAGTTAAGCATGGCCACAGAGACAGCCCACCATGGTGCAGCACATCATTATGCTAAAGCACCATGATGGGGCATTCTCTGAATCTGAAATGGTCACTATGAGCTGTTCACCTCATGTATACCTTGAAGTATCCTTTCTTTCTGAATCAGTCTCACTGTCTCTGAATTTATCATTACATTTCTCAGACAACAGTACAGCACATTAAGTGTTACAGATAGGGCAGGTCTGCAAAAGAACTTGACTAACTTGACCATTTGGGCACAGGAGAATAATATGCTGATAAATACATCAAAAACTAAGCATATGAGATTTGGGAGACACACTGATAGGTGAATATTTAATACAGCACACAGTGGCTGAAATTGTAGATTCATTTAAGGCCCTGGGTATATGGGTAGATCCAACTTTGAGATTTTTTAATGAAATTGCCCAATTGGCTAATGATAGTTATAGAATGATAGGTTGTATAAACAGATTTGTAAAGTCTAGGAAATTAGAAATGATGAAGTCATTGTTTGTTATTCACATTAGACCCAAACTTGAGTACGGAATAACAATATGTAAACCTTATAAGAAAGCAATTATGAGTAAACTGGAAAGAGTACAGCAGAAATATACCAAGGGCACACATGAATGTGAAAATGTAAGTTATTATAAAAGATTAAAATATCAGAACTTGTACAGTGACTCATATAAATATTTAAGTGGAGACCTTGTTCAGGTATATAGGGCATATAGAGAAAACTACCTCTAGGAATGTTTGGGGTTATCAAAAAAGTAGTGGAGAATCATCAGACAACTTATGTAGAAGATTCTATCTGAATGAGAGGTGTACTAATTGGTACTCTGAGAGAGTAGCTGATACATGGAGCAAACTATCAAATTCCATTGATGCATGCACTAATTTAGATATTTTTAAGAACAACCTGGACACTTATTATGGGAACAACTGCTCTGGTATATTGGAAGGCTAGAAGGGCATTTCTGCCTGTGCTCTAACTATCTGTATGTATGTATGTATTGTAACTAGTGGGAGACTGCAGGGAACGGTACTGGGCCCTCTCCTGTCTGGCATTTATTTTGTGGTCATCCAAGCCAATATCCATGAAGTGTGGTTGATCCAGGTTGCTAATGACAACAACTGAGCACTATCATCTGCTCATCCACTGATATTAAACTGTTCCAAAAAGAGCTGGAATATGCATATACCATATGTACTGAAAAGGGTCTCACGCTAAATGCAAAAAGTGCACCATAGTAGCCTTCAGCAAAAAAAACTAACCCCATCCTCTTCAACTAGATATGGTTGCATGAAACCTGGTTATGTATGTGGACAACTCTCTCTCATTTGATTCAGGAAATCCTTCTATGTGGTCCAGTTAATTTCTAATGGAATATCTTCATGATTCAAAGAAGGCATCTTGCTATTGTACTCTTCCTTTATTAACCCAATCATCAAATATGGTTCCCTGTTTGGTATGTAGAAATCCAAGCATATCGCTCAAGTGGAAAGTCCCAAATGACTTTTAACCAAAACTATTAGTCTAAATCATTCAACTATCCAGATAGATTAGCATCCTTATACTCAGCAGCCTTCCAGCTGCCCTGAGATCACCTATGTCTCTATTTTCACAACCTGAAAGATCCAATCCTATCTGGTTTTCTATTTATTAACAAAAACCAGAGGCACTACAAACACATGTACAAGGGACCTAAATTTACACCAACAAATGAATAAAGCCTGCTGAAGGAATAGGTCCCTAGCTCAATATATTCCCAGCCTATTTAATAAGTTGCCACCACAAGTCAGGCTAAGTACTACTTTGGCTGCATTTAAGGCTAGGCTTGATGACTGGATAGGTAGATGTAAATTTACACCAGGGCTATCATATATGACCCTGCTTGATTTGGGAGATGAACACTATCGTGTACTCATAAATGGTGGCAAGAACTTTTAAACGGATCTTGTTAAAGGCATTTATGTACAGGAGTCTAATGGTCAATGTGATTGCCTGCCAAGTATTGTTAATGTGTTCTTATTAGTTGTTGACTTTAAGATGGCATTTAATACTTTTCACCAGTCTTTACTTATTAACAAACTTGATACATTTGATTTCTCTGATGATCTATTCTCATGTTGCAAAGGCTACATCAGCAATAAGGAAATAATAGTCAGGCTATAGCTCAAATGTAGTAATCACTGGACACTATATCCTTGTTATTTAACAAGGCTGTGTTCCAGGACCAAGTCTCATCTCTGCAGCTCTTTACCTACTTTATTCCATACTTTACAGGTAAATGACATACTAATGCCAAGAACAGGAAGGACATACAGTGTCATTCAAATTCTTAGTCAAGCTCACTTTAAGAAAGTATATAACTGGACTGACTATAGTTTTTGATTGTAAACTCCAACAAAACAAGCTGCTGTTCAGTGCTACTCAAAGATCAGTAAATACTACAACCCCTGAGATATCTACCTTCTTGCGCTACGCACTTTCCTCATTTTTATCCTTTAAATATTTCACTCATTTTGATTCCCTCTTTAACTTTGATCAACACATAAATTCATCACAAAACATGTCCCAGCAGCGGAATTGCTAATGCACAGCCTTACCAGCAGACAGACATGGCCAGCTGTAGCTAAAGATATACTGTTCCCATCCCAAACTTGGAATATCCATTATCACAATAATGTTTTCAGCATCTAATTTTACAGCTACTGCTTCAATCAGAAAGCTTTAGCCATCCTTACATTAATCCATCTATTTTCTAAACCACATGTCCTGCTAAGAATCACTGTGGTAACAAGATAATTAAGGCAGCCAGACATCTTTATTGCCTCTAACAGTTTCCAGCTCCTACTGAGTGAGCTAAAGCATGACAAGTTGTTCCCATTCCACTAAAGAGATATAATTTCTCCAATATGTCTTGGGTGTCTCCCACGGTCTCCTCCAAATAGGCCTTGCCTGGGTGTTTCTCTCATGGCATTGTCACAAAGTGGGCAGACCAAATCAACTGCCCCCCCCCCCCAGCTTGAGGAGCACTGGCTTAATTCCAAGATCCTCCAAGACTGCTGGGATATTCATTCTGTCACATATATTGAGCCAAACAGCACTACAAAGGAACCTCATTTCCACAAGTTATATTCACAATTTCATCCTGTTACTATCCAAATTTTATGGCTGCAAGTTAGGATGGAGACATAAACTAGTAAGCAAATTGAAAGCTTCATTCTAGGTTTCATCTCACCTTTTACTACCACACACCGTTGCATTTTCTACAGTACTGCCATTTCTGTATACATACACTGATCACTTCCATACCTCTCAACTGTACAGATTTTCACAGAATGTCCGGATTTTTGTCTTGAATTTTTGGTCTGTTCCTCATAAAATTTGTGGCTTTCTGGCAAATCTTTGAAGATTGAAGCCACTAAATAATACTAAATAATGACAAACATTTGAGCTTCAGACTTTATATCCTTCAGAAAATACACAATCATTGAAAACCTGTTATTCTAGCAACTTTCTATGTTTATAGGAACAATATTTAAATTCTTTCCCTATTTTTGGGCCTTTGTCCCCCCATTTTTTCTGGTTTTGTCCAGATTTGTTGCACTGAGAGGTTGAGAGGTATCACTTCCCTGATCTCTTCTAACCTCACTCATTAATAAGACCCCAAGATACTTAAACTTCACCATGTGAGGTATCATTCACACCCTCACATGCCCAGATTAATTCACGTTTTCCAGGTAGAAATACATGACCTCACATTTCAAAGCTCTAATTTTATCCCAGTTATTTCATAATTGTGCATTACTCCAGTGCACAGCAGAGATTAGGCACACTTTAATCCAGAAAGACAATACTATCTTCAAGCAACAGAGTTCAGAGTTTATGTCACCAAACTGGATGCTCTGTAAACCTAGGCTTTGACATACTATCCAATAAAATCCTGAACAATAGGGGAGATATGACACACCCTTAGTGATGTCTTATTCCCACCTTGAATGCATTCAACTTAATACAGAGAACATGAATACAATTTTTGCTCAATAACAGCCAACCTGCTAGCATAGAGATGTAAAGCCCTGACTACTACCCAGTGACTTGCATTAGGCTAGCAGCTCAGGTGACTGATGGTGCTGGCAGTAAGGATGGGGTGTACTTATCCTTGGGGGGCTGGTTTTCTGGCTGACTATGCCTGCTGCTCCAGTATTGTGAGGTGGCACAATTGGCCAAATTAAGTTGTTCACCAGCTCTTACTCTAGCAACTGTTTCTGCTGGCATAACATTGAACTTTGAACCAGTGTCCACTTTGAGCTCTGTGGGTTTAACATTAATCAAGACAATACAAAACACTTTGGTTTTGCCAACAAATCTACTGCATTAACCTTTTCACCAACCACTGATACACCATGTACATAGAAAGTAGAGTTGCAGCTT